>NW_027257573.1:80000-370000 GCF_043159975.1 Macaca nemestrina | reverse complement strand
GTGTGGCAGGGGTTTGCGTGACACACAGGGACACACGCTTGGGGAGCCGCAGTGATGGGGTCATAGCCACGCAGCTCAGCCCTCGGTCTGAGGGGCTTGGTGCCCACCCAGCTCTTCCCGAAGCAGCCTCGGGGCGGATCCCAGCTCTGCTTTCTCTCCTCAAGGCACCTCATGAAGTAAATTAAGCAAATCGAAAGTAGGAAACAGTTGTGAAATGAGACCTGGTTTCAGGTGTGTGTGGTCATTTCTCTTTACATGCTTACTTCATATACCCCAAATGATATACTTTTCCACCTGGTGTAACAATTAATTACCAGCCATTACTGGTACAAAATTCCATGAAGGGTATTTGAGGAGGGCATAGTCTCAAAGCCATGCTTTATTTTCACAGCTGTGATTTGCATGATAAAACTGTCAGGACTGTGACTTTGTAATCTTATTTTTATTTTTAGACCCTTGAAAGGAAGTTATTTAGTGATTACTTATAATTATGAAAATAATCTAATGATTAGAGAACCTCATTAGAACAAGTATTATATTTTCTGTTCCTTATGTCAATGAAATCTTCTTAATCCAGGCCGATGTTGGCAGGAATGGTCACGTTTAAAATGGGTAAGATGTTTACGTGATGTGCAGACCTCCCTCCTATGGTCTCTGGAACATTCCAGGACTTCCATCTCAATTCTCACTTGTTGACACCCTACCTTGTTTTGTGATTATTCTTGTTTGCATCAGAATTTTGAATCCACATACCTGAGATGATACTTACGTATGCATGTACATATGCATGTGTGTGCACGTCTGTATGCGTGTATGCGTGTCCATGTGCACGTGTATATGCATGTATGTATGTACATGTGTACGCGTGTATATGTATGTGTGTGCGCATATGCGTGTGTATGCAGGTATGTGCGTATGTGTGCATGCATATGGATGTATGCACACATGTGTACATGTGTGTGCACGTGCGTACACGTGTATGTGTGTGCGTGTACATGTGTAGGTATGTGTATGCATGTGTACGCATGTGTGTGCACACAGGTGTAGCTTTCCCTTTCATACAGGCTGTGTTGAGTATTGGTGTTAGGCAGTGACAACTTTCCATTTCCTCAGTCAGAAAATGGGTAGCTCATCATTAGTAAAGATGAGCATTCAACATCAGGAATCCCTAAAGACAATTGAAATTGTCATATTAAATAAATAAATTCCAAAACAAAGATCGTGTTCTGTACTATGTGTTCACATTGAACTTTCTTATAAAAATTGGTGTGGATGTTTCCCACTTATTGGAAATCACATGACTAGTTTAAGCCAAAACGTGGAATATTAATTCTGTCTTCAGATCACCTTTGCATATTTATGATCGATCTGTTCTGTTGTTCTGGAAGCTCTGAAAGCCACTCTGTCTTACCCTAGCTGGTGCCACGGTTGTGAGAATTCAGGGAAACAAGGTGTCTGCCAGTTTCAGTATTTGAGATCTCAAGCTGCCTCTTTTCTGCATCATAAACCAGTCTTAAAGAAAGACAGTGTGACTTGTAGTGGATTATATCAGTTTTATTTTCTGTGGCTGAATCGTCACTCTACCTTGTGAATTAATGTTATTTTTCAGATCGTCTTCATAACACAGGGAGGTTCTCCAGTGTTGAGTGCAGGTTCAGTGAAAGCACTAACACTGTTACTACGGACTTCAACAGACTTGTTTTCCGAGGTGATAACCCTGGAGTCAGGCATTCAGTGTCCGCCCATCACTTCACTTGGTTCCGAGTACTCGGTCCCCTCCTGCTCTCCTTCCCCTGTACCCTTACTTCTGTCTTACTTTCTTTTTGACTCCTAGGCCCTCGGCAGATGGTGTGTTGGGGGCAGGTGTCTGCTGTGAATCTTCGATAACCTTGGGAGAGAACTTTTTCTTTGGAGCAAGACCCCTCTCAATAAACTTTCAGTAGCCCGAGTATCATCTGTCGTGTGAACTATTTGTGGAAAATGTTCAGCATTTTTCCTTGGGTTTTGGCCGATCTTCCTCCACCTGCCAGTTTCTTCTCAGTTTGCCGTGTCTGTACCCTCAGCAACCCCGTTCCAGCCCTGGTTGCGTGTGAAGTAATTGAAGCAGAGCTCTGCAGATGAGAGAGTGTGTGTCACCCCCCGAGTTCCCTTCCTGGCCTCTGAGTGTGGGTTGTGTTTTGTTCTGAAGGACGACTCTGAGGCTCCTGGCCCCTGTTTTGGAGCAACCCACACCAAAGTGGGTGTAAAATGAAAACTGGGTTTATGCTGTATTATTATAATTCATAGAGCGGATGATAAAAATGCTTGAATCTGAGCAGCAGCTGAAAATGAGGACATGGTACCAGTTTGGATGTTGGACGACCTTCTTGAAAACACTTTCATCATACTTTAGAAACCGTGCGTGTGCTGTTTTCTATTTCATACTTAGAATCTGTACAGTGTGTGTTGTATGAATGTGTTGCATGAGTGTGTTGTGTTGTATGTGAGTTGCATGGGTTGTATGTGTGTTGCATGTGCATATTGTGTTGAGTTGCATTTATTGTATGTTTGAGTGTTGTGTGTTGTATGAGTGTGTTCTACGTGTATTTGTGAGTTGTATGTTTTGTATGTTGTATGTGTGTTGTGTGTTATATGAGTGTTGTGCATTGTACGTGTGTATGTGTATGTTGTATATGAGTTGCATGTATTGTGTGTATGTTTTGTGAGTGCTGTGTGTTGTATGAGTGTGTTGTACGTGTGTTTGTGAGTTGCATGTGTTGTGTGTTGTGTAAGTGTTGTGTGTTGTGAGTGCATTGTACATGTATTTGTGTTGAGTTGCATGTATTGTGTATGTTGTATGTGTTGAATGTTGTGTAGTGTGTTGTATGTGCATGTTGTGTTGTGCGTGAGTTACATTTCTTGTATGTGTTGTTTGAGTGTATTGTATGTGTATGTTGTGAGTATGTGAATGTTGCGTTGATTTGAGTGTGTCGTGTATGTTGTACGTGCATGTTGTGTTGAACGTGAGTTGCATGTTTTGTACGTGAGCTGTATGAGTGTGTTGTATGTGTATGTTGTGAGTTGTATGTATTGTGTGTATGTTGTGTGAGTGTTGTGTGTGCATATTGTGTTGTGAGTTGTGTGTGTTGTGTGTTATATGAGTGTTGTGTGTCGTATGAGTGTGTTGCATGTGCATGTTGTATGTGAGTTGTGTGTTGTGTGTGCTGTATGAGTGCATTGTACGTGCGTGTTGTGTTGTATGTGAGTTACGTGTGCTGTATGTGTGTATGAGTGTGTTGTACGTACATGTTGTGTTGCGAGTTGCATGTATTGGTTATGCGTTGCCTGAGTGTTAAAAATGCATATTGTGTTGTGAGTTGCATGTATTGGGTATGTGTTGTATAGGTTGTGTGTGTTTGTGTGCATTGTGTGTTGTCAGTGTTGTATAAGCGCATTGTACATGCGTGTTGTGTTGTTTGTTAGTTGCATGTTGTCAGTGTGTGCCGTGTGAGAGGCGGGGCATCCACATGACTGCTCCTCAGCGAGTCCTGCCTTGCAGCCCCTTCCGAGCTTGTATCCTCCGGAGCAGCCTAGAAGCAGCAGCCTGTTTGCCTCTGCCCCTCCCCAGGAGGCCTCCGCCAGGTCCTGCGCTCAGCGCGTCGCTAGGCGGTCTGCCTCTCTTGTCTCTCTTGTCTCTCTCATCGTCCTCCTGCGCCTCCTCCTTCTCGGGACCTGCATCCTTCCTCTGTGCTCCCTGGCAAGCCACACCTGGGATGTGGGAGTTCAGGCTCTCCCCGAAGCCGTTTGCTCCTCTCTGAAGAGCGCCCCCCTTGGCTGGCCGTGAGCAGCTGGAGTGGATTGCAGGGAAGGGAGGTGGGTGTTCCTGTAGAGACACCAGGGTCTTACCTGGGGAGAAGGGAGCCTGCACTGGGCAGGTCGCCCTCCTGAGGAAGGGGATGGGGTGGGAGGAGCTTCTCGTGGATAAGGGGCCCACCTCCTGCCCTCCTCCCCTCTATCGCAGTCTGTTGTGAGGGAGGGCGGGGCCCTAGGTGATTTCTATGCAGATCTTCAATTATCCAGGCTGTGAATCAAATACTTCTGTTTTTAAGATCAGAGGAAATCTCCTTTTGTTTGTCTGCCTTTTATTTTATTTTATTTTATTTTATTTTATTTTATTTTACTTTTTTTGAGAAAGTGTTGCCCAGGCTGGAGTGCGGTGGCGCGATCTCGGCTCACTGCAACCTCCACCTCCCGGGTTCAAGCGATTCTCCTGCCTCAGCCTCCTAAGTAGCTGGGATTACAGGTGCCCGCCACCACATCCGGGTAATTTTTGCATTTTTAGTAGAGATGGGGTTTCACCATGTTGACCAGGCTGGTCTCGAACTCCTGACCTCAAGTGATCCACCCACCACGGCCTTCCAAGGGGTTGGGATTACAGGCGTGAGCCACCGCGCCCGGTCCGTCTGCCTCTTAGTTAGAACCTGTATATTTAATGTTTTAAATTTCACTTTTCCGGCTCAGAACAGTCGTGTTTCTTTTTCGTAGTGTTGCTATGAATGTCCTTTACGATTAGGAGACTGGGCTGGCTGCCCACTGGAGAGTGGTATCACTGGGTCAAGGTCACCATCTGCCCCCGCAGGGTCCAGAGTGTTTAGAGTCTTTCCTGGGCGTAGACACCCTTTTGTCTGATGTTCAGATAAAACCAATCACCATATTCAGTTAATCAAAGAGGTCAGAGCTGGGAACGGTTAGTGCACATCCACCTCTCCCGAGAGTGTTCACGCCTCTTCCACGCGGGGCTAGGCTGCTGCTGAGCGTGGTTCTGCTGGCTGTGGGTGTGGCCTCTTTCCTCAACCACAGCCATCGCAGGCCTGCCACAGTTTTGATTCTTCTAGAAGAGAATAGGCAACACAAGAGAAACAAGATATGTTACATTTGAAACCTTTAAAAATTATTTCCTCAAACATTGTGTATATTTTTTGCCCATACCTAATGTGATAGCAATGTAGAAAAGATTAAAATGAAAAAAAAAAAATTTCCCCCATATTAAGTCTTTGAAAGGCATCCAACTTAGTTTTCATACAATTATTCACTCTTTGGAGTCATACTTTATTGGTTTCAGTAATGTGTAACAAGTGCACCGGCATACACAGATTTAGGAGCAAACAGCTGCTTCATGATTATAGTTCAGCTCGCCGGGCCCAGCTGTGGGGGTGCAGCCTGCGCCTGCCTGTGCGCCAATAGGGCTGGTCACCTTGAGCATCTGGGAGTGTCTGGGTAAGTGACGTCTGGGCAAGGCAGCATCCACACACCTGCGTAGTTCTCACTTTGTCCACGTTATCCAGCAATGCCACAAAATTATCAAGTAAATGTTCTCCAAGCGCATATTCAATTAGGGTTTGGAAAGTGCATAGGTAGCTCATACAGCACCTTCAGGAGGAGCTAGGAGCCCAGGAATGAGAGCAGGTGTGAGGCCTGTACTCTCTTTGCATAGATAAAATATGCATGTGCATATCTGAGGCCAGAAAGTTAGATTGGGGCCAGAATGTGGAAGTCCTTACCTGTCGGATACGAGGGAGCCACTGAGGGTTCCGGAGAGAATCGCCTCTGATGTGCGGCACGCCGTGGAGCCTGAGGGACAGAGCAGGCTCATGCAGGGCACTCGCCATGGCGAGAGGAGGACAGAAGGCAGCCAGTGAGCTGAGCGATTCGGTGTCTGGGTCAGGAGGGGAAGAGGGAGTGCAGGAAGGCGGAAGAAGCTGCGAGTCTGCACCCTGAGGTTGGCGTTGCGCTTTGCTGGAAATCAGGAGAAGCAAGTGTGGATCTGACTCGGAGATACTTACAGACACCACTGCAAGCTGCGAGTCTGGAAATACAGGAGGAGGCTTGGGGACAATCTGGAGCAGGGTGCATTTGGGAGCCTCTTAGGTAGACGTGCAGGTGAAGTAGCCAGAGTGTGAGGCGTGCATGTCTGGAGAGAGGACGCCAAAGGAAAGCCCACATTTGGAAATGGAGGAAGGGTTAGAAGACCCAGAAAAGGCCCTGCTTAGAGTCCAGAGAAGAGCTGGATGGCACAGTTCTCTAAAGCCCAGAGCCGAGAGTTTCCAGGAGAAAGTCCCAAGTGTTGCTGAAAACCAGGGGGCAGGACTCCAGTTGGAGCCTGTGAGGGGAGCCTGGCGGCCCTGATCCCTGAGAGCAGCCAGAACCTGGGGGTCTCGCGGAAGTGGGTGGGAAGTGCAGGAAGCAGGTGGAGATGGTCCTTCAAGGCCTGGTGCTTCACACAGGTAGCCAGCTGTGGACCGAGACACAACTGGAGAGGGGCCTGAACCCAGAGCATCTCCAGGTGGAGGAGGGAGCCAGGAAGGGCAAAGGTATCCGGAAGAAAGGGGACAGGCATGGAGCCAGGTCCCCAGGGAGGCTGCAGTCTTCTTTCTCTGTTCGTGGACTGGTTGTTGGTTATTTTGAGTCCTCAAAGTCGTCCACTCGGTGTGGTCCAGAGAAAGTTCCCAGGGGTCTCAAGCCCGGAGCAGGCCTTGTGCTTTTCCGAACACTGTGCGTGTTGACTCAGGGTTACCGTCAATGGCTAATTCTAGCGTGTCTTTTGTTGAAGTCTGCAGAAGAGCCTCAATCAGCACCAGCTTTTGAAGAACTTAGAAAACTTGTGTTCTTCTGACTCTGGGATTTTTGCCTGAAATGCCTCGTATATTTTTGGCTAGGTGTTGTTAGCACTTGTGTTACAGCATTTGGAGCTCTGTATTTTTGTGATGTGCTAGCTGTGAGGATGTTTAAAATTAGATTCCTAGAAATCAGGTTATAGGAGCTCTTGGCCATGCTTCATGGGTTATGTTTTGACCCCTCATAGTGGACCCCGTTGCGGTGGCTATTCTTAGTATTTGTGGAACACCTGACTGGTGATGCTAGGAGAATGTGATTTGTTTTCTTTGTAAGTCTAAAGTCTAATGACCTTGTAGAGTCTTTATACCCATCTCTTATAAATCAGCTTTAATATACTTGAAAATGTCCTCATTGTGCCCTTGAAAAGCAGGCTCACATTTTAAAAGTCATCCTTTTAAAATCCTTTTCTGCAGCCTGTGCCCTTTGTCCGTTTTGTTACCTTCACTGCAACATCATGAAACAGGGACAAGGGCTAGACTCTGTTTCATACACAGAGCTTGAAACAGGGACAAGGACTAGAATCTCTGTTTCATACACAGAGCTGAACTGTGCTGAGTGACCTGCTATGCTGACGTCTGTTTCTGTCATGAGAGGGAATCCAGGCCTCTTGACTTTTCCTTTTGTACATTTTCAAAAAGAATATTTTTTCCTCTCTTGGGTCCATTCCATTGTGGGATTCTCTCCTAAGGCTGTTTCTTTGCGTTCCATTTTGACAAGTATGATTTAGTTTCCGAGATGATGAAAGGGCAGTGAAAAGGCCTGGGAAAGAGAAAGCAGGAAGAGAAGGAATTGTCTCATGATTTTAGTCAGAAGGAAATCACTCAGACAGAAACGCTATTCCAAGTGGGTCAGATCCCAGGAAGTGGGATTGAATAAGTGACAGGGTATCGCACAACTCTGTTTTACCTTCTTGCTGTTGCCAGGGGTAATGAAAAGAACGAGTATATTCATTCCGAGGTCAAATATATATCTTTGCTGACTCTGACTATAATTAGCAGAATTCGTTCAGTTCAAGTTTGAGAATACCTTTACAGAAGAGGGTCTTCGTGCACGTGTGCCTATTTCTATTTATATGTTCACACGTATTGGAGTATAAATGTGTGTGTGCTGTGTGTGAGACCTCATTATTAGAAACAAGAAATGTGCAGTAGAGCTTATTAATTACGGGAAGGTACATTTGGGGGATAAACCACTTTGTTTAGAATTGAATAATGGGGGCCGGGCAAGGTGGCTCAAGCCTGTAATCCCAGCACTTTGGGAGGCCGAGACGGGCGGATCACGAGGTCAGGAGATCGAGACCATCCTGGCTAACACAGTGAAACCCCGTCTCTACTAAAAATACAAAAACATAGCTGGGCGAGGTGGCAGGCGCCTGTAGTCCCAGCTACTCGGGAGGCTGAGGCAGGAGAATGGCGTGAACCCGGGAGGCGGAGCTTGCAGTGAGCTGAGATCCGGCCACTGCACTCCAGCCTGGGTGACAGAGCGAGACTCCGTCTCAAAAAAAAAAAAAAAAAAAAAAAAAAATTGAATAATGGGGTCTTTGAGGGGTGTATATGTATGTGTGTTTGCATTTATGTGTATGAAAGTGTATATTGCATGTATATGTGTTGTGCATGTATGTGTGCCTTTGTGTGTAATGTACATGTGCATGCATGTGTATATGTGTGCATGTGTATTTGTGTTGCATGTATGTGTGTGCATGTGTTACATGTTTAGGCACGACTGCACATATGTGCAAGTAGGCATGCATGGATGCTCGTGTGTATATAGTTATACATGTATATTTGTGCATGTTATGTCTACGCATTTACATATGTATGTGTCAGAATGCGTATGTATATGCATGTGTGTTTGAGTGTTGTGTGTATGCTTGTGCGTGTGTGTTTGAGTGTTGTATGTTTGTGCGTGTGTGTTTGAGTGTTGTGTGTATGTGTATGCATGTGTTATGTGGTGGTATTATGTGATTATGTGAATGTGTGTGCATGTGTGAATGTATGTATTGCATGTAGGTGTGCGTGTCCATGTGTATGTGTGTGTGTGATACGTGTCTGTGCATGCATGCATGTGCACATTTGATTTGTGAATCCTCTCTGGGAAGGGCATGTTCCTGGAGACAGTGCATGGGATCCTCCGCTGTCCTCTCAGGGAGAGAGACATTGTGAAAGTTCGAGCCATTAGATAAACATGCCTGATGTTCTATAAAATATATATTTAAATATACCACTGGGGTTAAATATATGTGAAATGGGTGCTAAGCTGTTATATTGCATTAAAAGTCATGTTAGTACTTCCTGGTTAAAGGCTCTGTGAATGATTTCCCGTACATGGGACATAATACACCACACAGAATTACAGCGGGTCAATGGTATTTGCCAGGAGGTCTGGCTTACGATTGCTATTTCTAGTTGCAGACATGCAGATTGAGCTTTGCTGGACTTAGAGGAGGGTCATTGACTCTGCCCACTGAATGATACCAGCGTCTCTGCTGCTTCCTTGTTCTGCCGGCTTCATCCAGAGCTGGGACAGCTGCTCTCAGACGCATTGTACTTTTCTCGCCATAAAAATCTGCAGCATTTGTTAGCAGTCCAGTAGCAGACCGAGTGGCAGGTCCAGGGGCAGGTCCAGCGTCAGGTCCAGCATCAGGTCCAGCGGCAGGTCCAGCATCAGGTCCAGTGTCAGGTCCAGCCAACTTTCCACATGGCCCATGTGAAAATGTACCCTCTCCCTTCCATTTTTTAAAGCAGTAGTTATTAGTAGAGCCTACTGCCATTTCTCCTTGAGCTCCTCACAGTGGATGGTAAGCATTTGCTTTATTAAAGCAAAGTTCCATGCTCTTTGTGCTAAGTCTCCTCTGCCTTTCTGTGAGAGGCTAGAATTGGGATCGACCCTGAGCTGTGCCAGAGCCTTGGTACCTGTCTCAGTTCTGGAATCTACTCTGTGCTTGTTGCCTTCCATCCACCGACAGCCGTCTGTCTTCCTGTCCCTCCTTTAACACGGAGTCCAGCAGTGTGCTCACAGGTGAGCCTGTGTGAATGCTGGTTTTGTAGGATCTTATCGGGACCTTAGTCATCTTTTCACTAGGAAACGAGACACTGCAAAGGACTTACAGAAAAGCCCAAAGAAGCCGTATCAGTAGAATCATAGAGACAGAATTCTACAACCATAGGAAATGGCATTGATTATCATGAAATGTGCATTTATGTGAGGCATAGTAAAACATCACATTTCTTACTGGGTAAGAGCTTGGAAAAGAGATTATGAAAGTATAACTGACTCTACTCTTGTATCGTGGAACATGGTAAAATGATGCAAGGTATTGTATAGAATGGAACAAACAGAATAGAATTACATAGAGTAGCGCAGAAAAGAACAAATAGCATACTGTTATATAGGGTAGCATAGAATAGAAGAAACGGTGTAACATTATGTAGTATAGTATACAATAGGACAAATAGTATTACATGGTCTAGAATAGAACAAGTGGGATAGTATTGTAGAGTATACAGTTGAACTAATGATGTAGTATTGCATAGCATAATACAATCTAGATTAGAACACACAGCATAGTATTAATATTACGTAGTGTGGTGTGGAATAGTAGAGTCGCATGGCACAGAACAGAGAGGATAGTGTTCTGTAGCACTGATGCAGGAGTTTTGCTCTTTAGCTCAGCTGGGTCCAGGTTCTTGTCTCATGACCAGGAAGAAACAGGCACGGGGACATCGAAGAGTGAGTGCAGTGGAACTCGTTAAGCTAAAAGTTAAGCTCTCAGCGAAAAGAGGGGTCCTGAGAGCAAGTTGATGGTCGCCTCCTTCCCAGTTGACTACAAGGGCTTTTATATAGAAGCTGATGGGGCTGGGCTCCCTGTCTAAGGAGCAAATATCTGGTGGTTCCACCCCATTCCCCCATGTGCATGGGGATCCTTATTCTGATGTGAGCATGTTTAGGCGAGCCCCCCGTGCAAGTCCCCCTATCTGCACAAAACATGGACTGGAGGCTCTCTGGGACCCTTCCCTTACTGTCTGCCTAAAGCAAGCTGGCTAACTCTTTTCCGTATAGAAGAAAATAGAATAGAATAGAACAGATAGTACAGTATTTTATAGTATGGAATGAAGCTGTAGTATTCTATCATAGAGAATGGAATAGTATAGAATAGAACAAACAGATCGTATTAGTGTAGTATAGACTAGTAGCCTCAGGCAGCACGGAGCAGTGTTGTGCTCCCTATGTACAGAGTGTAACCACCAGGAGAGCGTTCTTCAGTGGGGCGTCACTGGCCCTTCATATTTCTTTGGTTCTGCGGAAATGAGGGGAGGGGGTTAGGAGAGGGGGAGGAGGTTGGCTTTCTTACTTTTAAGGCGCGCATTACTTCTTGGGGATCATTTGATGGTCCCCTTTGGTAGTATTCTGTGAAGCAGTCTCTGTACTCTGTGTAGGGTGAAATGTGGGGCAGTCTGTGGACTGTGTAGGGTGAAATGTGGGGCAGTCTGTGGACTCTGTGGAGGGTGAAACATGAAGCAGTTGAGAAAGGATGAAGTCAGAAGTAGCTCAGCAGAGATGCACCAACTCTTACCTGGGAGACTGTGGAGCAGTCTGTGGACTCTGTGTAGGGTGAAATGAGGTGTTTTATGATGCGCTTCATTTGGGTGCAGAACTTGGCAGAGGTTTGAGTGACTCTGTCTCGATGGTCCTCTGTCAGAGGACAAGGTTAAGCATCACCACCGAGGGCCCTGTTGAGCCTCTGGGCTGGAAGTAACCTCCCCCGGGCTGGTGAGGCAGCCTCTGGGGGCCTTTCCTGACAAAGCCCTTCACTGAGCTGCAGTCTGGCCACCTCTGCCCTTGCCTCCCCGACTGCAGGGCCTCGAGGTCTCACCACCTCCAGCCTGAGCACCCAGTGCCCAGGGGCAATTTCCCATCTTCCCTGGGGGCTCAGGATGCTGGCTCCCGGGGCAGTGCCCACAGCTGGGCCCCTCCTCCCGGGCTGGGGGTAAGGCTGGCCACGGCCTCCTGCTATGTCCCACTGGCCACTTCACCGCAGCTGCAGCCCTCACTGGGTGGCCCCTCCTGCTTCTGTTGGATGAGGAGATGCAGGCCTTCACCGAGGCTTCCTGGCCTCGCCCCTGCTGGCCCCAAGGTTGTGCCGCTTCCCCCTGCCCAGCCCCTGGTCTCTGTACAGTGTCTGTCCAGGATGTCTGTCCATCCGTCCTTGACATTCTGTCCAGAAGCAGCCACTGTCATCCTAGTTTGTGAGGGGCGAGCAGAGCCCAGGTGCGGTCGATGTGGAGATGCTGATGCACTTCAGTGTGCAGGGAAGTGAGTTCCTTCATATCTACAGCCTCTGCACAGCCAGCTGGGAGCTCACACCATTCACAGGTGGATGTGCCTTGTTTTTTGGCCCAATCACCTGCATTAACTCAGAAGAATCACAGTTCCCTGCTTTTCTGTCTTTCGTGACCGTCCACCTCTCTCCTCTGCCTGGGGCTGAATGGTGGGGTCTGTCGTGGGTTCGTGGGACCCTCTGTTCTTGTGCGGCCACCAGGAACTGTTATCCGGGCTGATTCCGCAGAAGGAGTTTGGGGTGAGCTCCTGAGCGAGAGTTGGGAAGTCTGACGTCTGTGTAAACCTTGCTTGTTCATGGTTATTCCTCTCAGTCTTCTTAAATTGTGAAAAATTGGGGGCCAGTTTGAAATAAGGATTTAGTTTTGGATTGGTGAGGAGAGAACGTTGATCTAACTGGGTTTACGTTGTGTGTGATAATTTTACGCTATCCTTGGGAAGAACTGAAGATGTTGACAGTGTCGTGAGAATTCTTTCTTTCTTTCTTTCTTTCTTTCTTTCTTTCTTTCTTTCTTTCTTTCTTTCTTTCTTTCTTTCTTTCTTTCTTTCTTTCTTTCTTCCTTTCTTCCTTTCTTCCTTTCTTCCTTTCTTCCTTTCTTCCTTTCTTCCTTTCTTCCTTTTCTTTCTTTCTTTCTTTTTTGAGATGGAGTCTCACTCTTGTTGCCCAGGCTGGAGTGCAATGGTGCAATCTCGGCTCACTGCGAACTCTGCCTCCTGGGTTCAAACAATTCTCCTGCCTCAGTCCCCCAGTAGCTGAGATCATAGGCGCTCACCACCATGTCCAGCTAATTTTTTGTATTTTTGGTAGAGATGGGGTTTTGCTCTTAAGGGCATTGTTCATTAAGCATTAATTGGTGGCCTGCCGTTGAACGAATGTTAGTGTAGTACTGACATCATCGGCCATGGCAGAAACTTACTTGGCATCCCTGGAAAAGAGGGCAGGGAAGCATAGTGCCCTGAAACCACCTCATTCTCCAGTGCTACTTCCAACTCTGAGCTGAGGGTCATTATGAGTGGATCTGCCCCGGACAATTAGTTTAGTGCAGTTGCCTTGGACAGGCAGGTTAAAAGTAACAAACCGCCACAAAACTCAGCTAATAAAATGTGAAGAGAGACATGGGGCACCAGGAAGGAGTGAGGCCTGTCTCCCTGTGTGCCATCTGTGTGGAGCCTCAGTACCTAGGGGACAGCGTTTACACAGAGCCCCAGGTTTTTATTAGCATTTCCCTGAATAAAATGTCACTGGTGAGCTGCGGACTGGGAGGTTTTTCTGATGATTAGGTTTCGTAATGTGGGATCATCAGTAGGCAAGGTGGGCCTGAGGGCCATAGGATCTGGAGACTGTCCAGGGCTGCTTTCTGGGGATGACAGGCTTGTCCCTTCAGCAGTCAAGACACCAAAGAGAGTCTTTCTGAGAATAAAAGAGAGAAGCTTTTAAGGAAAAAAGCAGTTTCTCTCTCTGTTTGGGAGTTGAGTGCATTTTCCTACATTTACTCGGAGATGTTCCTTGGTTCCCACCATGTGCCATCGCCCCGTTATGGGGTAGGGTCACCCCACCGCGTACCTAACCCAGGAAAACTCCTCTGCAGTTATTTCAGAGGCTGTGCCTCAATGGGTAGAGTGAGTTTTTCTTCCTGCTGTTTTTAGTCAGTTTTCTTAATCTAGCCTGTGACTGGGATAAGTTCCAGAGACGAGCAGTTTTAAAAACAATCTTTGTATCTTGCGTAGAGAGCAGTCCACCTGTAACCAGTTTGTTCCTGGAGGTACCGCAGTGGCCTTGGTTACGCGAGGGCCCCGTGGCTCAGGATGGGCCGAGGAAGGAGTGCGTGAGCAGTGGGCACTGGCCGGAGGCAGGGGAGGCGTGGCCACCTGTGGCTCGAACTCCCCCCATCCACTCTACCGCACCGCTGGGACGTGAACACTCTCGCCCTGGACGTTTTCTCTGAATGTTCAGTGCCCAGGCTCTTGGGTACACAGGCGGCCCCAGGTTTTATTTGAAAAGGGTGTCGCGAACAGTGAAGTAACCCACGTGCCTAAGCTTTGATTGACATGAAGGAATATAGAGGCTGCTGAAATCCTGGACATTTTGGAACAAAGTAGTTTATTAACAGTTTTCTAAAAGAAAGAAATCATTAAAAAATTGATCCCTGTCGAGGAAGAAGGATCTCGTCCTCATGCTCCTCAGTTCCTTCCAGAATCAGCTTCCAGTTCAGCTGCAGAACAGGTTCTGGTGGTGGCTGGAGCAGCCCAGGCAGGTGCCGTCGGGTCCGAGTTCACACTGGTGCCCGTGTGATCTCCAGTTACGGTGTGGGCCGTGAGGTCTGAGTTCACACCATTGCCCATGTGGTCTCCAGTTACGGTGCTGGCCATGGAGTCTGAGTTCACACTGGTGCCTGCCTGGTCTTCAGTTACAATGCTGGCCATTTGTGCCTTTCTGGGAAGTTAGAAGGAGGATCATATCATCACGTCTCTGTCCTCCCACACCTGATCTATGCTGGGCCGCCGTGAATTCTTCCTTTTAACTGTTTCTCTCATCACGGGCAAGGCTGGTGTTCTGTGGTCAATGTTTGCCATTTCTGAAAACGGATTCTGTGTTTCTTTATATAATCACGTGGTCTCTTTTAAGAATTTCGCTTTTCTTTAAGAAAATAATCGCGCTTTTATCTCTTCAATCTCAACACTGTTCCCTGACACAGGCTCTTACCAGCTCGAAAATTAAAAGTAATCTTTGATTATACTTAATACTTTCTAAAGTTTTCAAAAGTTTATCAGCATGTGGGTTACTGAACACTGACTGTTTATTTAATGGAAAATTACATTCTAAGTAGAATATTAGAGTGAAAATGATCTTTTGATTTTATTAAAATATTCAGGTAAAAATATTAAAATGCCTTCGCCAAACTTCATGCCTGTGTATCGTGAAAACATTAAGCTGCTCTCTGCTCCCGGGAATGCATGAGTAGAGTATGTGTTTGAAAGCGTCATTCCAGTCTTAAGTTTTAGGTATTCTTAAAGGGGTTGGCTGGAGAAGTGACATTTAGCTTTGAGTGAACGTTTGATAAAGATATGTCTTGATATAAAAATAGTTAAAAACAATCTTTAGTGTTTCCTGTCGGGGTTCATCCATTAAAGAATGGTCTTGTAAAAAACTCATCGAGAGTGTCGGCGCCCAGAGGTGCTACCTTGCCCACAGCTGTGTCATCTGCTGTCACCAGGCGACACGCCCAGCGTTTAGCTGCACGTCAGATGTGGCCACGGGGCCACAGGACATCCCTGCGGACGGATATTCTTATGCAGATTAATGAGGATGGAGACCGCTGCAGAACTGTAAGCCCCCCAGGGGCTGACGGAAGCCTGGGAATACCCGAGACACCAGAGTCGCTGCTGCCCTGGGTGGAAGGAAACCTGCCCTGGAAGATGGGAAATGCAATAAGGAGAAAGTACCAAGGTACGTGATGCTGTGAAAACGGAGATGTTTTAATTAAATTAACAATTAAAATCATTTTAATTATGTGAATTATTTGAATTCGTGTTCGTTCTTTTAAGGAAATTAATACTTAAAGCAAGTTTGTTTTCTGAATTGTTGGAATTAATTGAGTCAGCACAAGAGTTAGCATTGATATCTGACCCTCTTCCAGGGTTGGGGCAGAGGAGATGGGGGCAGAGGAGACGGGCCTCCCACCCACTTTCCCCTGGAGCTCAGCCAGAATTTCCCATTGAGGAGCTCTCAGCTCCCTGAGAGCCAGGAGCTCTTGCGGAGAAGCCGCTGTCAGCATGCCACCCGCTTTGATGGCTCTGCTCTGCCATCCCTGCGCTCCAAGGGCCGGACCCTGCTGCTGCCTGTGCCAGATGGGTCTCAGGGAGGTGCCAGCCAGGGGGTACACATGGCGAGGCCTGGGCATCGCTGTCCGGATTCCGTGGCTGCCGGTTTCATTCTCTCGCTGTTTGTCCCCCTAGCAAGACTCATGAGGTTTCTTGAGGACAAGACCCCCTCCTGCCACCTGGTCTGTTTCCTGAACGTTCTCTGCACCAGTATAGCCCCGGGATGCAGCCCTCGGGAATCAGGGTGTCGGCCATAGTAGGGCGGGTCGCTCTTCCGGGGACCATGATGGATGTTAGCCGCTGTGCTTCACTTTGGGGACATATTTAAGTACAAAAGTAATTTTAAAATTTCACCATTATTTCAAGACAGTTGAGAGCATATTAGCACAGAATCCCTGGTCTGAATGAAATCTAGCCTTATTTTTTATAATTGCCAGTCTGTATAATTAACCTTTCATTTGGTTAAAGTACTTAACAGTAAGTAGAGCTGTAATTTCTTTTTTTTTTTTTTTTTTTTTTTTTTTTTTTTTTTTGAGACAGTGTCTCGCTCTGCCGCCCAGGCTGGAGTGCAGTGGCGTGATCTTGGCTCACTGCAAGCTCCGCCTCCTGGGTTCACGCCATTCTCCTGCCTCAGCCTCCCGAGTAGCTGGGACTACAGGCGCCCGCCACCTCGCCCGGCTAGTTTTTTTTTGTATTTTTTAGTAGAGACAGGGTTTCACCGTGTCAACCAGGATGGTCTCGATCTCCTGACCTCGTGATCCGCCCGTCTCGGCCTCCCAAAGTGCTGGGATTACAGGCTTGAGCCACCGCACCCGGCCTAGAGCTGTAATTTCAACTGTTTATGAAGCATGTGGAAGAATATGTAAATGTTTAATTAGAACCACTTTTTTTAGGTTCATAGAGAATTTTTTTTTCTTCTCAACGAGGGTCTTTAATTATTTAAACCAAAAGAGAAAAACAGACCAGAAAAGAAAAACAACTAGTAAAGCTCGGAACTGCGAAGGTGGCATCGTTCCGTTAGTCTTGGATTTTGCTTCCTGGGTTTGTGACGTGGTCAGAGTCCTTGCCTTTGATTTCCTAACACAAGTTGTTAAAGTTGGAAGTGAGTGTGAAATTGAGTTAGTCTAGCTTTATTCTTTCACGGATGAGAAGTGAATTATCTTCAACAAGGTGGGTGCAGGCGTGGTCCCCGGGGGTCACTGTGGTGAACAGGCCGCCCTTGTGGGGAGCCAAGTTCGTCATCACTGGGACAGAGCCCAGGACATTTCCCCGGCTGGCCAGCCTCTTCCTAGAAGCCCACACATTGCAAAGGGTGGAGTCCAGATCTATAGCATAAAGAAACGAGAGTGGTTACAGAAAGCACCACGATCTCAGCTGAGTGGCTCTGAGCACCCCAACGTTGGGGCACCTCAGCATCCTGTGTGGCGCAGGCTGTGCCCAGCAGGGAGGCTGGCCCGATCGAGCTGCGGTCTCCACCCTGAGAGTGAGGGCTCCTCCCCCCAGCGTGGGTTAAAGCACCGTGTGTCCACCTGTGCAGTGGCTCCTCCCAGTGGCCCTGGAGGGCTGAAACCCTGGGTCCCGCCACTGGTCCGGGGCATCCGTTTCCCCTTCCTGCAGTTCCTGAGTCTGTGTGTCCAGGGGGCTCCGATCCCTGTCTTAGGACCATGACTGAGGGGTCAAGTTCACCCGCTTTGGAGCTGGCCCGGATCTTGGTTCTGTGGATCCTCGCTGTGTGGCTCTGGAGCAGTTCTGTCCTCAGGAGATGGATCCTCACAGCCGCCTCTTGGGGCCATGAGGAAAATTTATAGGACGACCCCCGGGTAGCTGCTCAGAGCCCTGTGCGGGGCCAGCCCTGTGTCTCCACCAGTTCCTTCGCTCTGTGCTTCCCCCCACTGTCACATCGCTAGCCTTTATTTCCTTTTCCTTGGACCCAGGCAGCGAATGCTCCGCTGGTCTTGGCAGCCCCTTCTCTAGTCTGTCCTCAAATCACTTCCTGACGAACAGCCGTGACTAGCCATCGGCGTGACCAAAACCCCACAAAATAGAACCCAACTTCCTATTAAGCTGTACAGAGCTGTCCCAGCCCCACTTCCCACAGGCTGGCCTCATTCGCCATGGGATCCGTGGTTCTCACCTGGGGCTGGGGGTGCCCCTGGCATCTGGTGGGGAGTGTCAGGGATGTCCCTCCAGGCCCAGTACAGTCCCCCAGCCGGTGGCCGGCAGACAGCAGCACCCAACCTGATGTCCCTGTGGCTTCTGGTTCCCCGAGGCTGGCTGTGCTTTGCTGCCTCTACATGCTCTCAGACGGGTGCCGTCTCTCCACCTTCACTGGTTAGCAGTGTTCCATCCATTCGAGCTCAAAGCACTGCCTCCCGGCAATGCAGCCCCTTCTCCTGGCCTGCCGTCTGCCTGTGCCCCGCGGTCTGTACCGTGTCCTCACGGACACATCAGAGCGAGGCTCCCAGGGATGGAGAGGTTCCTGCTTGTGTCTCTGTCCCGCCTTCTCTGGATCTGGCACCGTGCCCTTTGCCGACAGAGGTCTTGGGTTGATTGTCAGCGAAGCAGACGATCTCTATGGCTCTAAATGGCTGTGAACATGCTTGATTGGGTTATTTTAAAAATAATTGTATATGTAAACATTTGAGTGTGACACAGGTGGATTTTTGGGCTAATGGCCTTGTTCTTCAGGGAGTAACCACAGGCCCATCCACGAGGACCATTTCCAGCTGATTTATGGAATGCTGTTCTACCTGGTTAATTTTCAACGTTATCTCAGCCTGAGAGGTAGGTCAGCATGTGACGAAGATCACTGTTTTGAATCCTAATCTGCTCCTTAGGAGCTGCACCTTCCGTGCCTTCGTTTCTTCCTTGGTTAGGTAGGGAAGGTATGAGCTACCTCAGAGTTGTGAGTGAGGCCTGCATCGAGTGACCGCATTAAAGTGACAAGGACTGCACCCGGAGTGTTGATATTTAAAGCCCTTTAAACATCGCGATGCTGCATTTTGGTACCCAGGTAAAACAGCAAAGTTATTTCAGATGAAGACACAGACCCTCGGTGAGGTGGGGGGCTGATGGCAGGAGGTGGACCACCGACCCTGTAACGAGGGCGTGGTCTGTTCGAGGCTGAACGAAGTGCACATCATTGCATGTACCACGGAGGTCCCTCTCGTGAAGTCCTGGAAGGGTCCATGTGGCTGAGCCGTGCGGTCTGTCCACGACGTCCGGCAGTAGCAGAGCTTTCGGGTGCAGCCTTGTTCTTGTGCGCACAGCCCTCAGCGGTCTCAAAAGTCTGAGGCTTAAAGCAGGCTTGGGGTTTCCTTACACCTCCTGGACATCTAATTTGCCTGGCAAACATGTTTTTCTTGGGTGTAAAGGTGAAGGAGTGGGTGATTCTGGTGAAAGTGTACTAATTACTGCACTTCTGGGTCAGTGGCGCTCGGTTGAAGACACTATCTGCCCTGGATGGACATCTCTGGGGGTGGTGAGAACCGGTGGCTGGATGTCGCGGGGTTGCCAAGAAGATGTCAATTTTTCCTTTTTCCTGAGTAACAACACCCTACTTTGTTTAGGGAAGCAGCACACCCAGCTGAAAATCCAATTCTCTTGTACGGCGGAGCGGCTGGTGACACAGGTCCAGATGCTGGGATGCTGATGGGGGGTCCTGGAGTGGGAGGTATCAGGAGGCTTTTCCGACCCACAGCAGCCCTGGGCCCTGGTCCGGCCTTCTTGCCCGGGGCATGACACCTGGAGGGAAAGCAGCTTCGGGGGCCTGAGGGCCAGAAGGCAGAGTCCTGGCGTGTGAGGCAGGCCTGGGCCAGGCTCCTCGGAGGATGTCACAGACCTGCTGCCCATGCAGGGACCAGCCACCTCTGAGCCTCACACAGATTTTCCTCCATAGCCGAGTGAAATCCTGGTACGGCGAGTGAGGCAGTCAGAGGCACCTTTTGGGGAAGGAGGACAAAGCAGGAGAGAAAGAGGTTTTCCTAAAGGCACAAGACGCTGATTCTGCGTTAGGGATAATTCCTAGGAGTGTGGTTGCTGGTGGGTGGAAAACTGTAGCCAGAGAATAAGTGGGAATGGCCCTTGCTGGTATTTAACTGATTCGTTCACGAATGGTCCGAAGAGTTCCAGTGAAAAGAACATTTCGGACACAGAAGTTTTCATCCTGCCTGACAATCAGCGTGACCGTGGGCTGTTCCATCCTTCCTGGGCGACAGTGAGACGGTCTCAGGCTCTTCCGGCCCTGTGCTGGCATTTCCCCAGGGTGTGTGTCCCATCCCGAATAGGCTGGAATGCCTCTGGGTGCAGCTGAGCCTCTTGAAAAGGGAAGAGACATGTGATGTGCTCTGGCTGAACAGGAAAATGAGGGAGGACAGGGAGAGGGGACTGAAGGTGAGGAGGATGGTGAGCAACACTGGGGACAGAGGACGTAGGGTAACACCAGGGACAGGGGGACGGAGGGTAACGCCGGGTACAGGGGCATGGAGGGTAACGCCGGGGACAGTGGATGGAGGGTAACACCACTTCTCCAGGTGCCTTTGGGGGATGCTGCCGCTTCTCGCACCCCAGAGTGAAGTCAACAGGATTCTGTCCCGAGGAGCCCCAGAGCCTGGCAGCTGGGATTGTCGCAGTATGAACCACTGTTCACTAGCTCTGCACCCTGGGACAGGCTCCCTGGTGTTTCCACCCTGGTTTCCCATCTGCACAGTGGGACCCTGAGTGTCCCCATCCCAGCTGCGCCCAGAGCCCTGGACTCCAGCGTGTCGTCGGCACTCATTAGCGTTTCTTTTGTTGTGGTCCGTGGACGAAGTGGCTCTCTCTTTGTGTGTTCACAGCCCTCCTGCTCACTTGACCTTCTGGGAACACTTTTTACATAGCTTCGTATGTGGGGAGGACTCGAGGGATTAATCGAATGTTTCATCAGGTGCAGTTCTTCT
The DNA here is from genome assembly GCF_043159975.1 of Macaca nemestrina. Classification (NCBI taxonomy): domain Eukaryota; kingdom Metazoa; phylum Chordata; class Mammalia; order Primates; family Cercopithecidae; genus Macaca; species Macaca nemestrina. Next base: position 349,250 of record NW_027257573.1, on the reverse strand, counting down.
GTTTCCCGGTTTTGACACAACATTTGGTGAAATTTCCAGGGACTCCTGCGGTCAGCCTCACGGTTTCACTCTGTCACTTTCTAATGCAGTATTCTTTGGGAGTCTTTTCAATTAAGCGCCATCATTTAAAAATAAGTTTTATAATATGCAGTTTCAGGTTAATTCTTTACCTTTGTGTCTCAGGCAGTAGCTACCTACCTGTGAGTAGTCACAAAGGTTCACGCAGTTTTCCAGGGCGGCCTTTGCATTTACTGGAACTATTAAGAGCTCGTTCCTGCTTCAGCGGCGATTGACACGCAGTACACGTGAGGCCGTGCGTGGCTTAGCATCTTCCGCGGGCTGAGAGGTCACTTTCTGTTCTTCCCCAAGCCTGCTGCGCTGTGCCGAGTGTTCACTGCGGGCAACGGTCACGCTGTCTGGCACAGGCCACCGAGGCCACAGGGCAGGGTCCACGTAGGGGAGCCTGCAGAATGGCAGAGCCTGGCCTCCTCGCCGCCCTTTACCGGGAGCAGAAAGCGCAAGCCTGTTATCAGAGCTGTGCTAGCCCCGAAAGCCTCTGAACAGGCTGAATTTAGGAATCGGCTCCTACCAACTGCCCACGTTTAGGATGTGTTTGAGTTTTTGTGATTTTTCCTGCACTGGGCTGGCTCTGAGTCACCGTCATGGGACTTCATGTTGCCCCGACGGGAAACGGCGTGGGTGGAGGGCTGCACAGAGGCTTGCTGCCGTGATAATGAAGGGCTTGTTGCCTCTTGGGACGGCGAGTTCAAGCTCTTTGTGATTCTCAGCATAAAGAGTGACCGGCTGAGGACATGGCTGCAATTCAGGGTGGCATGGTTGATTGTCATCGTTGATATCAGGTACCTGCCTCTAAAATGACGGTACCGGTAGTGCGGCTCCAGGAGGGCAGCTCCTGCCAAACACACGTGCTCCTGGGCCCCTGCAGACAAGGTCGTGTTGCCAGCCAGGCCTGCAGCTGTGGGTGCAGAGGGGTGTACAGGGCACCGAGTGCCTCCCTCGATTGCTTGTGGGGCCCAGCCCTCCGTCCCTCCTGGTCCCCAGTGCGGCTCCTCCCAGGATTCTCCCAGCCCCGTGCACACCTCCGTCTTCACAGCTTCCGTAGTTTTCTCGTGGGCGGCCCAGGTGGGCGCCTGGGCAGGGTTCGTGTGTTAGTCGAGTTCTCTCTAGCCGTCCCTGGCTCGTAGCCCAGCAGGTCCCTTCAGATGAGTCAGCCAGCTGTGTACCTGCATGTTCAGGATACTTGTCAGGGGCCTTCCTCAGAGCAAGACCGACGCTCACCTCATCCTTGGGACTTTGGAGCCCGCCCTGGAGAGACTCCAGCCACGTCCAAAGGGGCCGTCCGGGTCCCCACAGGCTGGTGGGAGTGACTTCTGAGCCACTCCAGACCACACTTTGTGTTCCTACACCCCACAAAACCACTTAAAGTGCCATGTTCTGGTGCCGTGTGCCTCACCAGTGTGCCACACAAGCCTGCACGGGGATCTGAGCGGGCGCTGCCTTCCTCAGGCTATGCTTGAGTTGTGGGGCAACTGGAGCACTCGTGGCTGTGATTCTCTCCACTGTCTGGGCTTCCCTAGAGGGTCTCACCCGCAGCCTGAGGACCACATCGGCAGCCACCGAGGAGCCACCAGGTGCGGCGTTGGTCCCACTCAGTCCTTCTCGACTTTGGTGAGAGAGGAGACAGCAAAACTTCAGCTGGGAGCCCCAGGCCTTCTCTGCTTGGGGCCCTGGGACTGACATAGCACAGATCCTGCCATCCACGTGCTGGGGGCCCCGCCGTGCGGCTCCCTCCTCTGGTCAGGGGCTGCACCCTTGGGCTGTGCAACTCCTGGTTCTCACTCTCAGGGGCCCAGGGAGGGTGGTGGATGAAGAGAGAAGGAGAAGGGTGGCAGTTTGAGCCCAGTTGTGTTGGCTTCGTCTTCTGCCTCTTGTCCCTAAGTACACTGGCAAAGTTTTCCAGATGAAAACTCAGAAGGGATTTTTAATGACTGGAATCTGTGAATTCCATGGAAGCCAAGTCTGTCCACCTCTTTCACCCACCTCATTTCTCCTCGTTGGGGCTGATTTTGGCAGCGTTCATAGGGGCAGGGACGGAAGGGGTGGGGGCCAGCCGTCGGCCCTGTGTCCCTCCCCTCCTCCCCTCAGCGCCACAGCATTTCGGTGTCATCCCCTTCCGTGCACGCGTCCTCATGAAAACCAAGTGCGGCTGGAGGGAGATGCCTGCGCCCACTCCCGTGACCTTCCCGGCCGGCCTGGCTGCAGCGGCCTCTCGGCAGGCATCTTTCTGGTGCTGCCTCCGTGCCCCTCCCATCACCTGACGCTCATGTTCCTGAATCTTCACGCGTGTGCTCTGTGCAGCCACCTCACGGGCTCCCTGGGAACGGAGACAGTGTCTGACACTGGTCAGAATGCTCTTCTCTGTCCACTGAATAGTCCAACACAGAATCATTCCTCTGCGATTATTTACGCTTTGTTATGTAGAACTGGAATAAAGAAAAAGTGAATTTAGACATTACAGCCATCAGGTTGAAGCTTAGTAATTGCATTAGGGAATTAAATGGAAGCATTTGAGCTTCTCGAGTTCTAATTCCACATCTTCGTATCCCCATCACCCCATACCCAGTGTCTAACAGAGCTCTTGGTCTAGGAGTTTCTTGATAAATGCTTACTGAATTGAACTGGACTGAGCTTAACATTCCCACCCAGAGTTAGAAGCCATTCCCTGAATAAATTGCATTTAGAACATGAGTTTGACGTTACTGTGGTAAGGGGTATCCTACACGTCATAATTCCTAGTCAATATCGGGCATTTAGTCAAATAGACTCAAGTATAGAGAAGCATAGGCCCACCTGGCAAAAGGGCAAGGCATGGTGCTTTAGGTCCAGGTCCCCAATATCAACTATGAAAATAAAACGTCAACTCCAATGACAGCCCTGTCCTCAGCTGGTCACTGTTTACGCTAACAATTATAAACAGCTTGAACTTGCTGTCCTGAGAGGCAACACACCCTCCATTCTCTCTGCAGTGTAGCTGCCTTGGTGGATGGAACATGCCCCTCCTCCCTCCCTCCCCCATCCCTCCCTCCCCCCTCCTCTCTCTCTCCCTCTCTCCTCCTCTCTCCCTCCGTCCCCCCTCCTTCTTCCTATCTTCTCTCACCTTTCTCCCCCCCACCTTCTCTCCTGGACAAGGGGCAGAAGAGAGGAGACCTCCGGAATCTTCTCCTTCATCCAAGCAGCTTGGGGGCAGCATCAACAGCTGCAATTTGGCTGCCCCAGCAGGTGCCTCAGGGCAGCCTTTCTAATGGGAATCCTGGAATCATGTCTTTCCTTAATGTGTCCTAAAGGCTGGAGGACATGAAGTGAAACAATGCTCCATGCTCAGTCCTGTGATTTTGTGTAATTTTTGGACTTACTTTGAAATTGAACTAAATGATACCGAAGGTAGAGCGTGAAAAAAAAGAAAAAACAGGCTATGGTGTTTGAAAAACAAACAAAACCGTTTGGTTTGTTGGTTTGTTCTTAGACCTTCACAGGCTCCTAGGTCACACGTTTCAGTTTCTCAGCAAGTGACATTCTCTGCAGAAGCTGTGTCAGTCTCTTGTTTGATGATGTCAGCCACAGCAGAAAGAAGCACTCCGTAGGCCCCGTGCTCAGCACCTTGGCGTGAGCTCCTGCCATCTTCTGTTCATGCTCATCACAGCTCTGTGCAGTGGGCATCCTCCCGATCCCTGTGGGAGGATGGAGGATGGAGGCGGAAGGGTGAGTGATGGCAGGATCACATGAGGGGTCTCTCCCGAGGTAGGGAGGGGAACCCGGCCCAGGACCTTAGTGTCCATCCCATCCTTCTTCCTCCTCCTCTGCCTCTCTGTGACTGTTTGACTCAGGCTGCAGGGACAGACATGAGTATGTGCAGAGCCTGTGTGCACCCCTGGGAATGTGTGCTCATATTGGCAGGGAGGGATGTGAGTGTGTACAGAGCGTGTGTGTACACCTTGGGGATATGTGCTGGCAATGGCAGGGACAGATGTGAGTGCGTACAGAATGTGTGCTGGCATTGGCAGGGACACATGTGTACAGAGTGTGTGTGCACACCTCGGGGTTGTGGGTTGGTGTTGGCACGGACAGACGTGAGCGTGTACAGAGCGTGTGTGCACACCTGGGGGTGTGTGCTGGTGTTGACAGGGACAGATGTGTACAGAGCGTGTGTGCACACCTGGGGGTGTGTGCTTATGTTGATTTGTAACCGGCAAATACGTGGCCCGTTGCGTCGGGGGGCCCTGCGCCCATGCTGAGTCCGTCAGGGGCCCTCGGGTTGGGGTCTCCATCTGCCCAGACAGCACTCGAGTGGCTTGAGGTTTCAGATTCTTCCTCTACGGATACTCGGGCCTCCTCAGGACCAAACATCAGAACCAGCCAACTGCAAGCTACAAGAACGTTCAAATGCATCTTCAGTAGGAAAAACAAAAGCAATTGGAAAAATTTTCCAACGTGACCCCGTGGTTAAGCCGTTAGATACTCCAGCCAACAGATTGAGTCACTTTAAAATTACACCAATTAAAATGGTTGTGAGAGTTGCAGAGCTTTACCGCTAAACCTTGAAATAATTGAAGCATTCTGCTCCACTTGCTTACAAACTAGGGTTGGGGATACCTTTCAGTCCAAAGTAGCAACCTTGTAAATCCAGCTTAGATGCGAGGCTCCCACTGACACAGGAAGAGACAGTGGCCCTTGATTATTCTCCTGTGTTCAGATACTGTGTCATTTTTTTTTTTTTTTTTTTTTTTTTTTTTTTTTTTTTTGTATCCTGATCATCACTTCTGCTTTTCCAATTCAAACTAAAGGGTGTTTAGTTCTGTTTTGGAGAAGCTGTGGTTAGTGGTTTCTTTTCATGGTTTGCTTGATCTCTTAAGTCTGGTGCTTACATTACCCAAATAGAGTTTTCTTTAGTACGACAGTGCCATAGCCCAGGGCTTCTCCCTCCATATCTGCTCCCCAGGAGGCCCCCTGGGAATGGACACTGGAGATCCAGCCCCTCTCCGTGTGCCGTTTTCTTTGAGTCCAAGGTAGGTTTGGCTCAGAGAAGAAAAGAGGCCTCCGGGTTAGGTGCCTCTGACTGCTTGCTTGTGAAATGTTTAATGATAGGGCGACTTCCAAACTAATTTACACATTGATAGTTGTAGCGTGAAGTATCACCGCAGTCATAAGAACAAGAAACACTCCCATAAAGTAGATAAGCAGAAAAAAGCCATAGGAGTTTAATAAAGCGCAAATAAAATGGTGTTGTAAGAATGTACAGTGGGAAATGCTCTCAGTCCACCCAGATCCAGCTGTGGCGTCAGTCCAGCTGTGGCGTCCTCCTGTGAAAACATTCAGCCACGTGTGGTCCTGATCGCAATCGCTACTCTGAATTGTGATCCAGAATGTTCTTGGGGGCCGATGCCGGGACTGTTCCAGCAGTTGAGTCTGATTGGGCGTCACGGTGGTGATGTGCTTAGCGCGGCCAGCTGGGCGGAGTGGTGGCCACCCGTGCACTCGCCACGTGTAGCCGTTATTCTGGTGATGGGGTTGCATGCGGCGCGGCTTGTCCACCTGGGCTATTAAAGTACTGGGAACCCAACCGCGGGCGGCTGCCTCCCGACATGGAAGCTGTCTTTTTTATCCAGGGCCCTCTGGCGCTGCAGACCCCTGCCGCCAGTCTGAGCTCACAAGGAGTCACCGGAGGGCTCTGCTGGGGCGTGGAGGTCCCTGAGCAGGTGGTCACTTATTGCTTGTGGCGTGGTCCATGGCCTGTGAGTTATTTCTCGGGGTTTGTGTGGGCGAGGTTAAGCAGTTCACAGCTGGGCACTTACCCCTTACACAGGTGACACTAGTTAAAGTGGAATCTATATTAGCTCACACGGGAGTGTGTGAGGAGCTGGGAGGGTGGGGCGGTTTGGCCCTAGCACTAGATCCCGGGCTCCTGACATTTCTGCGTCTTCCAGTTGAGGGGCCGTCAGAGCCGCTGTGGGTCCTGAAGACAGTGGGTGCCATATGGACCAGGGATGCGGAAGCCTCTAGAGGCTGCGGGAGGCAAGGAGACGGTCGCTTCCCCAGAGCCAGCCCTGCCGACATTTCGACGTTAGCTGGTGGGACCTGTTTTAGACTCCAGCTTCCAGAAATGGGAGAAAATAAGTCAGTGTTTAGGGTGCTAAATTTGGGGTGATTTAGTGGAGAAATAGAAAACTAGCCCACAAAGGTGCACGTATTGAAATGTGCTCTGTCCAGGTGTTCACAGTGGTGTGAGGGGGATGGCATCGGGGTTCTGGGAACTGTGCAGTTTTACTGAAGGAAGGGGGTTCGCCACGCCTTTCCTCATGTAACTGAAGGTATGTATGCCTGCCACACTGCCCAGGAGACAGGGACTAGAATTCTGACTTTATTTCTTATGGGAACCAAGCCACAGTCAGAACACGGTGAGGGCCGAGACGAGCTTCCTACAGCCTCAACTGGGAAGAGGAATGGCAAGTAGTTTGTGTTTTTCTACACAGACCTGTCTTTTTCAGGATTTGTTAAGTTTTGGAAAAAGGGAGAGGCCAGGCACACCTCCGCGAGGGACAGTGTTTCTGGAGGTGGTGCGGCTTCAGCCTGAACATGGCCGTGTGGTTGGGAGGCTCAGAAACTGCCTTCCAAGGGCCCTCATCTATTCCTTATTGCAGTAATACCTCGTTTACAGAAATCCACAGAAATGACAGTGCGGGAGGCTTCTGGTCTGGATGGGTTTGTGTGGACCGAGGTCATGGAATGTTGTCCCAAGTGCTAATCCTGATCCGGCAGAGGCTCTGTTCCCAAATAATTGTTCCACAGTTTCATGAGCCTATATCTGAGTGATAGTCTTTTAACTTTGTTGCATAAAAGTAAACAAAGTATGTCCTGAGGGTCTAAAAATCCATGTGGTAATCATGGCTGTAAACTCATACCTGGGGCTTTGGGATGGAGTGAAAACCACCGTCACCTGGCGTGGACGCTGCGTGGTATTTTTAGCGTGGCGGCCTGCTCGTGCCTTGAACGCTATCTGCAGTGTGAGCAACAGCTGTGCATTTGAGAAATGTGGACAGGTCAGCTTGCTCCTCCAGGGGCCTGCGGGCATCCGGGTGAGGGGCCTGAGATGAGGCCACGTCAGTGGGAAGGAGCTTGGTTGTGTCAGCAGATATGTCTGCCTCTACAGGCCCACAAGCCAGCCCGAACCCAGTTTTCCTTTGGTCATCTAATGCCAGAAGAAACCTGTTTCTTAGAGATTCTCATAATTTATATTAATGAACCATTTGACCATAAATAAAATGTTATAAATGCATGAGGCTTTACAACTTGGCAGATGTGTCATTGTATCAAACTGTTGAAGATATTTGTTTCACTTGAAGGTTTTTAGCATTTTATGTGCAAAGCAAATGCCAGTAGCATTTCGAAGGAGTATTTTGGAATTTTAAACACAGTGGGATAGTGCTGGGTCTCTGGGATACTGGTGAGGTGGACCTGACCTCAAGCTCTTGTAGCTTGCAAGCAGGATTGCTAAATTGTCACAACTGCAGTGCTGGAAAGTCAAAGTGGATTTCTGTAAATGAGCTATTAGTGGAATAAGGAACAGATGAGTGCCCTTGGAGGGCAGTTTCTGAGCCTCCCAGACACCCCAGGAGGAAGCGGGGGACGGGGGCAGTTACCCACCAGAACCTGGACGGTGGAGCTGGGTTTGCTGGTGGCCCTGCTTGGCAGGTCATTACGTGCAATAAGAAACAGATGAGTGCCCTTGAGAGCGGTTTCTCGGCCCCCTTCAGAACTGCAAGTGGAAGACGCTCCAAGGTGGGGGGTGGGGGTTCGGTTATCCACAGGAGCCTGCATGGTGGAGATGGGTTTGCTGGTGGTCCTGCGTGGCAGGTCATTACATGCACTAAGGAACAGGTGACTGCCTTTGAGGGCGGTTTCTCGGCCTGTTTCGGAACTGCAAGTGGAAGACGCCCCAAAGTGAGGGGTGGCTGGTGGTCGGTTATCCAGTGGGGCCGGATTTGCTGGTGGCCGCTGCGTGGTAGGTCACTGCGTGGAGCGATGGGAGGTGAGTGGAGTGGGAATAGAGGATGCACCCTCCACAGCTACTGCTGGCAGTTGGCTCTGGTAGCAGAAGGGGCATAGATAGAGGGATTCCCATCAGGGGCAACACGACTGGGGTCCCACGTGTGCTGGACGCCGAGGTGTGGCTATATGTAATCTGAGTCTGCACAGCCGTCCTGGTGAGTGGGTTCAGTTACCTTCCCATCTCACATTTGAGAAATCTCGGTGGCTCACATCACAGCTGGGTGGGTTGGAACTAATGTCTCAGGCAGGACGTTGGCCCCAGAGCCCAGATCTTACCTGCCGCCGCTCTTTTCAGTCCACCAAGCTTGTAGAGAGGGTTGTGTGGTGGTGGGTGGTGGCTGAGAAACCAACACAGTAGAAGGGGGGGAGGAAATAAACCAGGCAGGAGACACAGGCAGTGCTTGAGAGGTCTGCAGGGGGTCTGGGTGTGGGGGGCACCTCTGGGCCTGTGAATCCCGTTCTGTGCTCCTGGCTTGCCCAACCTTGGCCCTCAGCCACGTGCTGCGTGCTTTAGGTGAAATCTCAGTCGCTCGTGTGGTGCGGGCATCTTTTCTCCCTGGCTTTGCCTCTCCTTAAATCACGGAGTCTCAGTGGGGATGGCGGGGTGGTTGGTGGCCCATGAAATTTGTCCTCCACCTCCCCATCCTTGTCCTGTCCTGTCTGGCCTGTTACCTGAATCTGTGTCTCTTCAGAGCCTGCAAATGAGTGGAGGCCACGGCAGCCTCTCGCTGACCGACCTCTCAAACTCTTTTATTCATCAGAATAGTGTTAAATGCTGATTCCTAGGCACCCCCATTGGACACTATGCCTGCCTGGCATGGGTACTTTGGGGAAGGTAGAGGATTGCTGGGCTGTTCCAGGGGGGAATTTGCATTGTTGAATGTCTATTGTGTTCCTTCCAGCACTCTACATTCCACGCACACGTGGCGTTAAACCTGGAAGACCTCTGGGCGCTGTGCTGGTGAGGAAGCCCCGGCTGGACGAGGGGCTGCTGGGGCTCGGACTTGATTCCTGGGCTGGGGGCTGCGGGCTTATTCTCTTCAGTGGGCCTGCTGATGGGATGTGCTGAGAAGTCCTGCTGTGCACTCAGGGGAAGGTGTAGAGACAGGCTCAGAAAAGACAGACCATGGATTTAAAAATTCCTACTGGTAAATCTTTTATGAGCCAAGTAATTTGCATCTAACTGAAAACAATCATTGCTCGAATAATTGGTTTGTTTACAAAGTTGGTCCTATGAACAGATTAAAGTTTTCATTCATGCCTTATCTATAATGTAAATAGGAACTATTGCCGCAACTTAAATTAGCTTTAAATTTCGTATCAGATTGCAGTCCAGATTACAAACGGCTGCTTGATAATCTCATTGATAAAATGGAGGAATTTAGTGCTTGGAACCCAGAGTGAAGGGAACAGAATTGCTCTGGTTTCTCAAGAGCGTGTTGACTGAGGGGTGACCTGGGGTGAAGAGAAGTGGCTAGAGTCATTACACTCGAGGAGATGATCTGCCCCCACCTTTCTCAGCTGTCTTCTGGACAAAACAAAAGGGTGATAAATGGAAAAAATTCAGCACTGAGTTCGTCTATGCCCTGAGCTTCTCATAGGGTCATTAATGGGCTGTATCTGTGAAGCCTCCATACAGACACAAAGGAATTAGGCTAGAGTAAGGCGGCCGGCGTCCTCTGGCGTCTGGACCGCGTGTCATTTCCTAAAGCCCTTTTGGGTGAAATGACAGTGGCAATGTCGTTGTTTGGAGGAGTGTAATCTCACGTATGGGATGCAGATTTTAAATGATGCAGATTTTAAACACCAAAGTCAGGAAGCTTGGTGGGAGTGGCTGTCTTCCAAGTGGTTTTCTGTGCTGCCATGGATGAGGCGTGGATGTGTCATCTGTAGGTGAGATCCACTGGTGAAGGGGCTAAGCAAACCATGCAGGTGGGGGGTGGGGGGTGTGAAGCTGCATCTCTTCTGGCATCCCAAGGAAATACATCTTGTAAAACTTGTGAATTTGACCCTAACCCTAACCCTGAGTGTTGAAGTCTGGTGCAGTGTCTTGAGACCTCTTCTGCATTGAGGGTGAGTGACTGTAAATGACCGATTCCTCAGTGGTGAAAGTTCAAATTTAGCTTCCCTGAGGAAGCCAGACCTCAGTCACCCATATCTCCATTGTAAACACTGCGGCCCCTACGCGGGTGGCTGCAAATTTCCAGGCCTTCCTTGGAGAAGCAGCCGTGAGGTGCTTGATGATTTGATAACATCAGCCACCTTCTGTCTTCTGTCTAATTACGGTACAAATGATTCTCCTACAAGGAAATGGATCTGGTTTCTTCCCGATCGTTGGAAGAAGCAGCCCGCCTAGGGACTGCACCGTCCTCTGCACTTTCACAGCGAAGCCTGTGTCTGTCTCCAAGGAGTGTCACGTGTGTCGTGGGAATCGCCTCCTTAATTCTTCCTGCTTTTGATGGCTCGGGTAGCTCTGCCTGTTTCACCTGGGATGAGCAGCGGGTGGTCTCTGGCTGCTGTGGGACTAGGGCTTGGGGGTACATCATCACATCCGGTGGCCTGTCCAGGTGGGCATCATTGTCTTTTTGCCTGTTGGCTGAGGCAGCTGTGATGCCATGGGGGTCCTGCTTGTCAGGGCCAACCCAGTTCTTCCCGTGCACACCTCTCCTGCTGGAGTGCCTTTCCTTATGATGACGTGTTGAATTAGCGTGGAGAATGCAGAAAGGCTCTGGGCCCCTCTCCCATTCTTACTCCCTGGAGCTGTGATGCCCGACAAGGGAGCCCATAGCCAGAGGCTCCTTTAAATTGAATTAGAATAAAGATTTGATTACATAGCTAAACACATTTGAAAAGAACTTCACAGATTAAATTCCAGATTCAACCCTTCAGGCCCAGTGGCCACGTTTTGGGGCTCAGCAGCTGTAGGTGGCTGTTGTCTTTCTGTGTTACCTGAGCAGATTGGGGCGTTTCCAGTTCAGCAGGCAACTCTCTTGCATGGCTCTGCCTGTGGTGAGGGCACCTAGGCTGGAGAGCCTCGTGGGGATCCCTTAGGCCTCTGGCTGCAGCCAGGCTGCACGGTTCCTGTGCCCCGGGTCCTCTGCAGGCCCAGATGGATCCCACCACAGAGCCAGCGCTGCTAGACTTGGGTACTGTGTGCAGACAGCAGAGGGACGCAGAGGGGCACGTCCGGGCCTTGCAGGGGCTGGGGTGACTGGCCTCCTTGGCCAGGCTCCTGTCTCCGAGTCTTCAGGGGAAATGCATCCACCATCCACCATCCACACCGTGCACCAGAGGAAAACTGCAGGCTTCTCTGTGGATGGTGAATTGAGATCATGCAGAGTGACTAGGTTTGGGCTCCTAGCCAGCGTGGAACCTGATACCTTTAGGTGGAACCTGACATGCCTCCATGGGTACATGGCAAAGAGAAGGCAGCATTGTCAGCTTGAATCCAGATGTGCTCCCGTTTTGAGGTGGAAGGTTCTGGGAGTATTGGCCATTGGTGATTGTGCTGCCGTGGAGGACTTTGAATGCAGGCACTGGTTTGGGATAACCCTGGTTTCCTGGTCCTGTATGTGGGCATCCCTGAATATCCCGGACTGGAGGAAGGCAGGGCAGATGGGAGGGTGACAAGAGGTATCAGGTGTTTCCAGCTTTGGGGACTGATGCCATCAGATGGCCGAGATCAGGATGGTGGTGGCCAGGGACCAAAGCAGGGGTGCGTGGAAATGCCATGTTCCTCGGAGCAAGTGGAGGACCTCTTGAACTCTATTCCTGGGCAACAGTTCTTCCATCCTCAGGAATCTGTGCCATTGTAATTGAGTAGAAAATTCTGTAATTGCTCTAATTACTTACTGTTAAGTCCCCATCCCAATTACCATAAATTAGCAACAAGTGATAACAGTTTGCCTGGTCAAACCTTACCAAGAAAAACCAGTGGACCTAGTTTTAGTTGCCTCCAGCTCCCTCCAAATCAGATTCCTTAGCGGCTTGTGTCCCCACACTTGCTGCAGTTCCTCCTGGGCCTGGCAGGCACATTCCAGACATTCACATCTCAGCTCAGATGCAGGCGTGCACATTATTTATAGAAAATCGCACTGCGCTGTGATCGGCTTGAGCTGACGTTCTCTAGGTGGGAGGTGGAGGTTCAAAAGTTCTAATGGGATGCAATTAGAAATATGAATTTTAAAAACTCACGTGTTATGAACTCTGTTCCATGATTGCCTCTGAAATGAGAGACTATTTGCAGATGAGGCAGTCAGCCTGCAGCTCTCCTTAGATCTGTCCTAGACCTCGATGCCGTCCTTTGGCCTCTTCCTGGGTGTGGGGTGCTCTGCTTGAAGCAAAACCAAAGGAAAGAACGTGGTCTGCATCACTACTGCAGCCAGCTCAATGCGCACACCCACTGGGAGGGGGGTTTGATCACTTAATATTTTAAATGCATTTAGCATTAAACCAGCAAGTCAGCCAGGGCTTTCTGTAAGCAAGCTGCCTGGCTCATGGGAACCTGGCACTTGACCTTTTGGAAGAGAGTACTTGCTTCTGTGGAGTGTCAATATTTGTCTCATTTCTTGAGACTCTGCTCATAAGTGATGAACGTGAGTAAATTAGGACCTTTTTTTTTTTGTAAATTGGGCCACAGAGCTCTCTAGGCACAGTCAGGGGAGTAAACGGCTGTGAAAGCTGCCGCCTGATGTGAGCCATGGCCAGGCACTTTGGAACCTGGGATCCCATCTCCAGCCTTTCAAAGGACACAGACGAATATAAAATGTAGATGGGAGAGTTCATAATTTGGGCATCTCTGTTCTTTTGAAATCAAAGTGCAAAGAAAAAGTTTTGCCTTGAGGTCTTAACCCATACTTGTTTTTCTCCTGAGGTTTTAACATTTTCTTAACTGCTTTTTTCTCTCCCGATCCTTGGGGAACTTCTATCTTCATATCTTAAAAGATATGGTTAAATTCAACACTGAAATTTAAAAACATGCTTTCATATTTTTCTTTAAACTGATGTATCTGACATTGGTGAAGAACTAACTGGGAGTATTGGTTTATTTTTATTTTTTTGAGACAGTCTTGCTGTGTTGCCCAGGCTGGAATGCAGTGGCACGATCTTGGCTCACTGCAGCCTCACCTCTTGGTTCACGCCATTCTCCTGCCTGAGCCTCCTGAGTAGCTGGGATTATAAGTGCCTGCCACCATGGCTGGTTCATTTTTGTATTAGTAGAGACGGGGTTTCAACATGTTGGCCAGGCTGGTCTTGAACTCCTGACCTCAGGTGATTCGTTCACCTTGGCCTCCCAAAGTGCTGGGATTACAGGCACGAGCCACCACTCTCGGCCTGGGATATTCTTGATCATAACTGTAACATATCCGTTTAATAAAAACAAAACAGAACAACCACAAGAAAAAAAACAGCTGTCTGAAAAGTCTCGAAATTAAAGAGTTCACTTGGATAGGGATTTGGACCCCTGTTGAATGGCCCAGCACACCATAGTTACATGGGCCACTCGGCCTGTTAGATCCTTAGGGTATTTGAAGTCATGTGGATATTTGCATTTCTGCCTCTGGATATCGTGTTAGTATTTGGCTAGTGTTTGAGGGCCACGCTCAGATCCGGGAAAACAAGAGCCCCTGCCCTCACGGCACTTCTCTTCCATGTGTGTGTGTTAGGAAAATAGAAAGCATAAGATATTTTTTTCAATGAGCTGGGAAGATGGAAAAACAAGCTCAAGATGTTTACTTGTTCAGAAGAAGGGAAGTGCAAGGAACACTCAGCTTTGCTGCTGCTGAAGGAGGCCCCTGGTGGAGGCTGTTTCAGAGGTGGGGTTTCTCTGAGAAAGGTGGTAAGAGGCAAATAGGATGCCCCATCTGGTTTGCCAGAGATGGGGAAAGTTAGTATCCCCAAAACAGCTTCAGCATTCTGGCAAAGCTTTGGAAAACCAGCTAGGGTGTGGGACCTTGTTGGCCGCTGGGTAGAAGGAAAACATTGCTGGTCCTGAGGACTGTACTGTTCTTCCACTGCTATAAAGAACTATCTGAGGCTGGGTAATAAGGAAAAAAAGGTTTAATCGGCATACAGTTCTGTGGGTTGTACAGGCTTCTACATCTGGGGAAACTTACAATCAGAGTGGAAGGTGAAGGGGAGGCCGGCATGTCTTCACATGGCTGGAAGGGGAGAGAGAGTGAAGGGGAAGGTGCCATGCACCTCCAAACAACCAGATCTCAGGAGAACTATCATGAGGACAGCACTTGGGGGATCGTGCTAAACCATTAGAAACCACCCCCATGAGTCAATCACTTCCCACCAGGGCTCTCCTCCAACACAGGGTTAGAGTTCAGCATGAGATTTGGGTGGGGACACACAGCCACACCATGTCAGGCTTCCCATTCTTCTCCTGCACGCGCTTCGCAAATGGTTCTGTCATTGGTTTTTGTTTCTGTTGATACATAATATATGTACATATTTCGAGAGTGCATGTGATACCTTGATTCACCCCTATATTGATGAAATCTGTGTACTTGGGATGTCTTTCACTTTAAATAGTTTCTTTTCCTTGTGCTGGTTATGTGAAGTTATTCTCTCCTAGCTGTTTTGAAATCCACAGTAGATGACCCACTGCCATGCCCCTGCTGATTTATCAATAGTAGGTGTCGTGTTCCCATTAGGCTGTGTGTTTGTGCCCGTTACCAGCCTCTGCCCATCCTGCTTATGAGTGGGCTCTGCTGGGCCCTGTTGACCACCTACTCTTGGCCTCCACGAGATCTGCTCTCAGCTCCTGCTTATGAGTGAGAACATGCGCCGTTTCCTTGCTTGGCTCGTTTGCTTAACGTAATGTCCTCCAACTCCATCCATGCTGCCGCGGATGACAGGGCTCTCCGCTGTGTGGTGGAGTATTGCTCCTGTGTATATTTGGGCCACGTTCCCTTCATCCCCTGTTGACGGGCACTCAGGTGATTCTAGACCTTGGCTACTGTGGATGGAAGCTGAGAGCAGTCACTGGCTTTATACTCGGGGGACGTGAGCCACTTTGATGTTCTCAAGCAGCCTATCCCCAAAGCCCTCCGTAGAATGCCGCATTCGTTTGTACCCATGGCTGCTTCTACTAGGATGAACAGCTGGGAAGGGGCTTTGAGTGAATGCTTGGGTTTCTGTCTTTAATTGGTACCCAGCTACACTGGCCAAGCAGGGGTCCCAGTGACCCTGGACACTACCTCACATAAGGTCCAAAGATGCAGTTAGGTTCTTTTTTTAACTTAAAAAAAATGCTTTTGACCTCGTTAAGCTATAGCATTATCAGTTAGAGTTTTTCATATTGGAAAGGTGTATATTTTATTAGAAGGAAAGAAATCCTGTTAAATACTCTAACCACAGATTAAATCATGTCAAGGAAAGAGGTACTATTTTGGGGGAAAATGACCCCTTAATGTCAAAGATCAAGGAGATGACTTACATTGTTTGAGTTAATTATGAAATCTTAAGTGGTTTTAAGAAGATGAGCTGTGGATGCTGCAAGACATGAGACTGATACTGATTTAATGTTAGTCAGCCCTGACAGTATGTGGCTACTATTTAAAGCTTGCTCCAGTATTGCTTGATAGATTGTAAGTTAATGTAAAGATCTGTTTGATGCTTTTATTTTACAAAATATTATTGAGAAAAAGTTTGACAGCCAAGGAACGGCCTTCAACCAATTTCTTCCTAATTTCTATCACCAGAAAATTTTGTCCTGTTAATTCCAGAATTTACTTTTGGAAAGTTCCCGTAAGGACAGTAGAGGTAGTGGTGGTTGAATGGTGACTTGAATTTAGGTGAAGATCATTAAATATTTCATAGTCATGTTTGTCTTGGTGGTTTTAGCAATTTTATATTAAACTTAGAACTGTGAATCAAACCAAATGTGTTCTTTTGCTTTTGTGATACTCCTTTGTATGACTATACTGGTAAAGAATGATAAAATGTGTATTGGGTATTTTCTCTGTGTAGATATTAGGATTTTTAGGGGAACAAATTAATCATTCTTCTAACATACACTGTGCTGTGTGTTGGGCCTTTGTATATTAGTTGAATCACTATAATGAGGACCACTTGAAAGTCTGTTTCTATAGCAGATCTTTTATATGTTGACTTGTGTTATGCAAAATCCTTCATCCTCTAAGAAGACTAAGCAATGGGTTGGAGGAGAGATTTTATCACCCATTAGGTCTATTCTGAATGCCCAGAATTGAATCCAAGTACTAATTATGTTTTTGAAGTGGTGTGTGTGTGGGGGGGTGTGTGTGGTGGACTCCTTTTTAGGTCATGGGAGGCAGGTAAAGCAAAGATGAGATTTGCTGATGAACATTTGTGCATATGCTAGTGGAGAAGTCATATGACTTGACTGCACCTGCGTACTCTGATTTTGGTTTCGTTAGTGTCCGTAGCCACAAGCCTCAGCCGCCTCTGGGACCCACCCTGAGGGGCTGTGGTGAGGGTTATTACAGAGTCGTGTGTCTTAGCGAATGGCACAAACGGCCTTGTGGGCCTACTTTGGCTTTGTTTGAACCTCTATATTGTTAAACTAAGTTTAACATTTTGAGGATTATAAATTGTGATTCTTGCCTAAGAAGAGGTTTCTGTTGTCTCTGAAGACAGGAGCCCCAATACAGATGGTCCCTGGCTCCCAATGGTTACATATGTGTTTTTTTTTTTTTTTTCCAACCTTGTGATGGTGTGAATTAGTCACACTCAGTGCATTGTTTGGCCCAAGATGGGCTGCCTCTGGATGAACTCGTTGTAAGTTGAAACTATTATGTCAAATGTACTTTCTATTTAGGATATTTTCAGCTTACTCTGGGTTTATTGGAACAGTTTCATCCCACGGTAAGTCAGGGAGCATATGTGCTCATAAAAGTAGAGACGATCTCATAGATACCGTGAGATATAATGTCTCGGATGTTATACAGATACGATGAAAACAATCAAGTGGGACTTGGAAGCCTTGGAGGGACTCACATGGGCGGCTCCTGGAATGCAATCCTGAGCGCCACTGGCTTCTGGATGTGACATCTGTGCCTTCTGCTTAGCCCAGTGTGTTATCGGCTGCTCTCGAGGGCAGAGAGGTCCAGCGTTCCAGTGTTTAGGTATTTGAGCTGCCTTAAGAGGCTAGGTCAATTCTCACTGGTGTCTTCAGGGCTTTAGGCCTTCTGAACAAGCAGGAGGAAGGACGACGTTGTAGAGCTTTGGAAATCTCAACGGACTTCAGGGCCATCCCCCTTGGCAGGAGAGAGCCCCACTGGAGGCAAGCAGGGTGCCGTGCGGGCCTGTGTTGGGCCCAGGCATGTACGGACGTTGTGAGGGCCACAGGACACAGATCGGTCTTGGTTCACAACTGGTGTCGATGGCCACGCAGCATTTCTGCCAGGTACATGAGTGCGGGGACTTGGGTTTTGGGGTGTGCGTCCTGGTTGCCTAGTTGCTTGGAAGACCCCTCTTCAGACCTCAGCCTGAGTCACCGTGACAGGCCTCCTGCTTCACACGCCACATGGAAGCTGTGGCGTCGGTCAAGGACGTCCGCCAGGTGTCAGATGTGCGTGTGTATCTTCCTTGGTCTCGGGATGGGTCTTGTTTTGAGGTTATAGTAAACGTTCTTTAAGAGGGGTTTTGGATTTTTAATGTTGTTTGCAAGGAGGCAGCAAGGAGTGCTTGACCAGTGAGATGCCCTTTCCAAGCAATGCAATTTCAGATCCCAGCAGGTAATTAAGGCAGCGGAGCTGTGGGATCACTTTTCCCACCAATGAGAATTCAGATCACAGCAGGTAATGACGGCAGAGGGTGGGTGGCAGAACCCTGAACTGTGGCTGTTTCTGGTGTCTTGCCCCGCGGACAGAGCATGCTGGGGCCTCCGTGGTCCTCTGTGGGGTGAGTGGAGCGCATGAGCTGGGTGCTGCTGGGCCCTGGCTGGCTCCCCAGCCCGGGGTTTATGCAGGACTCGTTAGACAACTTGGAACCCAGAAAGCAGCACGAGGAGAACGGGATTGTGCCTTTCTGGATCGTTGGTGCTTCCCAGTCTCAGACACTGAGCAGGCTCTGAGGGGTCTCGCCGGGAAGACTTGCACAGTCGGCCCCCAGGATGGAGTGGGGCTGCAGCGGGTCTTGCAGGAGCTGGAAGTGGGGGTGAATGTCTCGCAAGCGGGACCTTTCAAATGGGCCCAGCAGGATGCATCCGTGGAAATGGTGACTCCTAACGCAGGGCTGCGGCCAGCAGGACCTGAAAGGCTACAGCGGGCTCTGTTTCTGCTCTCTCTCTCAAGTCTCTGCATGGTTTTCCTTGGTTTTTGTCTGTTTGGAGGACGCTTCCCCCTTTCTTGCGCTTACCTAGCCTTCTGAGCTTCCTTGTTGAGTATGACAAAGCCCTGAGAAGGCATTGTTATCGCATAATTGTGTTATCCTGGTGGCTGGATAAATGACCTGCAAATGTGGGTGACTCAGTAGCTCTGAGGGTGTTCAATATGCAAGCCAGAGGTGGGAAGGAAATGTTCAGGCAGGCATCAGAGGATCTGTTCTCTGCTTCACACTGGGGCCCTGGTTTGCTGACAGTCTTCACACTCGATCCAAAATGGGGATAATGAAGTCTCACGGATTCAGCTTCAGCTGAGGGCTGCCTCCAGCACAGTCTTGTGTGAGTAACAGTTTATAGGTTTGGTGCGAAGGGCGGGCGTCAGTTGATCTTATTTGTGGTGGTGCTTATGGTGGGTTTTCCGTAAGGAATGTAGACTTTATTAGCTTTGGCAAGGGAATCCTGAGTGATAAATTGGAAGAAGGTTCCAGGAAATTCTGGAACCTGCAGTGAATCTGGAATCTGTATGAAATTGAGATTTGGATTCTCACGATTTCCTAATGCTACCCCGAAACCCAGTAGTTGAGACAGTCGTAGAGCTTCGGTTGTGCTGCCCCGGTTCCCCATTTTAAAAGGAACACGTTGCTTTCATCTAGAATGTTCTGAGCTCTGAGTGCTGCCGGCAGAGTGACCAGCTCTCTGCATCAGAGGGGAAGCCAGGGCTGCGCTCACGGCGTCGCGGCAGCTGGGAGCTGACCCTGGACCTCAGGCACGTGTGATGGTGACCATTTTCTGTAAACTCTAAGGATGTAGTGGTCTCCTTGGTCCTTTACAGTTTTCTGAAGCTTTTGATGTGTCTGCACTTTATAGATTTTTCAGAAGTAGACAGCATTTTCCCACACCCTTGGGCTGAGTTTCGTCAGAGGCTGGTGTATGGGAAGCACCACACCCCCATTCTGACAGGGAAGACGCTGGTGCCCAACTGAGGTCAGAGTGGAAATTTGTTCTTCCTTCCCTCCAGTCTGGTCCAGCTGCTCCCTGCATGGCCAGAAGAAAATCCTGCTTATCCAAGTCATAGGCAAACCCCCGAAGTCAAACATTTGTCTTTTTTCTTTAATATGCCCATTTAGTTTATATGGGATGATAAATAGAGAAATGTCTTTTAGGGGAAAATTAATTTCCTTAATTACAGAGAACTTTTTGGATAAAAACTGCAATCAGGAGGTTATTTTGTAATAAGATCTAGTTAAATACTACAGTGGAAAGCTTCCTTATATTTGATCTTACACTTGGGCCCTGTGTGCGTGTCCGCACGCTCGTGCTCATGACGCCAGGGGCAGATGTGAACTACAGGCACAGTACATACTTTCTGGTTGCTTTTTTGAACGTCTTATTGCTTGGCCTCTCCGACTCAAATGTTGAGTTATGTTGATTCTGTTCAGAATGTTCATCCCTCCGTCTAGGGTCCAGTCGTCTTTCAGGGAGGAACCCACTTCCTCATCTCTGTCTCCTACAGTATTGTATATTTAATAGTCAAATATTTATAGGTTCCTTGGGTGACTGATCTGTTCATTAGGAGGAAAACAATGCCAATTTTCACATCATTAGAATGGACTTGTTAAATGATTGTTAGTCTAATGAAGTTTCCATGGCAAAAGAGGCTTTGCAGATGTGAGTGTAATGGACAGTGAGATGGGGGAGGACCCTGGGTTGTCCAGGTGGGTCCAGTGTCTTCACATGTGCCTTTTGAGAAGGCAGTACGAGGGTCTGCCTCAGAGGAGGAGACCTGAGGACGAGATAGAGGCCAGAGGGCTGTGGGGCTGAGGGCGGGGGTGGGGCAGGGGCCGGAGGGGTGCAGGGCTGAGGCCGGGGCAGTGGTAGGAGGGGTGTGGGGCTGTGAGTCAAGCTGCGTGGTCGCTTCTATGAGTTGGGAGACTCCAGGCAGGAATACAAGCTACTGACCCCTTGACTTCAGCCCTGGGACTCCTGACTTCCAGGGCTCAGAGGAGGTTTGCATTTGTGGTAATTTGTTGCAGCAGCAATAGGAAGCGAACGCATTGTATCTGTTCTTCACCTCCAAACCTTTGAAAAGTAACCCTGTTGTTTTGGCCTTTTGTGTGCCTTAAATTCTAATGAGATGGTTTGTAGGAAATAATGGACACAAACGATGGCAGAACAAAAAGTTGGACAGAAGCAGTGTCTTCTGTGTTTCTGTGGTTTGGGTCTGTGAAGTTAGATTTCGGTCAGAGAGTGTGGTCTTGTTCAGCGTATACCTGGAGTACTTGTTCAGAGCTCCTGGGGGAGTGGTCTTTAACACTGTTAGCATTAAAACCCCAAGCACATCAGGGCCAGAGTTCCTGAGTCAGTGTTAGGAGACCTTTGAATAAGAGTTGGCATGTAGAGTCTGCCCACTTTACTAGTATGAAGCAGCAAAATCTTTCTTTTTATTTTTTGAGATGGAGTCTCGTTCTGTCACCCAGACTGGAGTACAGTGGCGAGGCCTTGGCTCACTGCAACCTCTGCTGCCTGTGCTCAAGTGATTCTCCTGCTTCAGCCTCCAAATTGCATGATTTATTTTCCTGTTTTATATACTTACTATGTGAAAACTCTGCAAACTTTATTAATACAAATGACATGCCAGAACTCAGGAGAATCCGGCATTTTCCCATGCAAATTAGTAGTGATGTGGAATTCCTGGGCTGGTTTGGTTTTATAAGACATGGGGCGGATTCCTTGCCTAATTTCTGTGGAGCTAACAATTGTTAGTCACCCAGCACTCTTACCTCCCCCAACAGCTCAGGTGAGGGGGCTGTTACCCCCACTGTCGTGATGAGAGGCAGGAGACTGAGGCTTAGATGAGCAGGTGACACATTACTGTCCAGCCCCACCCACCCTGTAGTTTCCTGCCATGGCTCAGCTGTCTTCCTGCAAGAAAGGACAGACACCCTGGTGCTGGGTAGAATTCCTTGTGACCCCCTTTCCATCCTCCAGGGAGTTCTTGCTTTACAGTGGTGGCTCATGGGGAGTCCTCTGGCCCACTGAGAAAGTGACTCATGTTGTGACATTCCTGCCTCTGTCCGGCTGCTGTCGATTGGGTGATTTGTAAAGAGACATTTATTGCTCACAGCTCTGGAAGCTGGAAAGTCCAAGGTCAAGGCAGTCCAAGGTCAAGGCACCTGCAGATCTGGTGCCCCAGGGCCTGTGGCTCACAGATGGCAGCATCTCGCCGGGTCTTGCGTGGCAGCGGTTGTCTCGTCAGAACTCACGTTGTGGAGGAGCAGGAGGGCTCCTCCAGGCCTCCCAACAAGGACACCAAGCCCAGTCCTGAGAGCAGGACCTCCCAAAGGCCCCAGCTCTTAATGTATCCCGTCGGAGATGGTTTCAGCATGAGGTTTTGGGGACATTCAGGCCAGAGCCATTGCTCTGCTGTGGTGTCAGGGCTGCATGGCATCATTACCGCAGCAGAGCCACAGCTTCTTATCTGCATTTGCTGCAGGAGGAAGACGCAGGTGCCTGTGCAAGTTGGGGTTCGGTGCAAGAAGTGGAGACCCTCTGGGAATCTTAGCAGGAGGAACGTAGGGGCTTTGAGAACTGACACCTTCGGACTGTAGTTTTCTTCAGACTGTAAAAACCTTGGTGTGTGACAATACTGAACATTGCCTGAGCCCTGTGATCCTGTAAAACAGTGATGGTTAAGACATTCCCCCTCCCCACAACTGCGCCCCCACTTTTACTGCAAGAAGCCCCTTCCCATGTGGCTTAGGCTGACTGGCGGATGACCATTTACCGAGGACAAGGCCAGATACAGGCCTTCAAACCCCCCTTCTCTGCCTTATAAGTGATTAGCTAAACTGCCTGTTCCCACTAATCAATCACCTCCCACCTTGAAATGGTTCTTCGTGGTGCAGTTGCGGCTAGGGGGGTGGACTTGTCTTTGACTGTCGCCTTCCACAGAGGATGGTTAGGGTGGGCAGGAAAGAATTCTCTGCTACAGGTCTGCATTCCAGGCTGTTTCCAGAAGTGGGAATTCTGGTGCCGTGGAGTCTGCGAATGGATTTCTAGTGTCCCAGCTTCAGGTGGAGTTGAAATTGAGTGAGGCAACCCACCACACCCATCTGGAGCCAGGAACTAGAGCCATTTTTAAAGTGGCAGTTTCTCCATAAGATTACCCAAAAAATGCGCTCAGCACGTTTCTTTCTTTCTCATGTGCATTTGGCCATCTAAAATGGGAATGGTGGTTTTTTGAAGCATGGATGTAGTTTTAAATTTTGAGTATTGTAAACCTTAATGTAGCTTCTTAAAATGTTTGCCTGATTATCTGGAGATTTACTAAACCTTCGGAGTGGTAATAATGAGTTGATCTATATGACTTTGCTTTCTAGGATGCAATGAAAGTACTCTAATTAAAACGTCTGCAGTTGGGTCAGCAGGCGATTGGCCAAAACAAATTCTGCTTTTTGGGTTTCTTTAACCAAACAAGGGAGTAGAGTGTAGGCTGAAGTGGCAAATTCATTTCAGAGCATGCCAGAGCCCTCAGTGGTTGAGCAGCCTTCTCAGGTGAACGTGGAACGTGCCGTGACTCTTGGCAAGCCTGGCTACTGATATGTGCACGTGACACCACAGAGCCACATCTAGGAAGATGTGGTTTCTGTAACAAGTTTTGGAAAACCAAAGTTCAACCTAATTATCCAACTTTGTTACAGAAAAAGCTTAGACCAGATGGCCAAAGACCTGATTGTTTCACGGTTGAGACATGGTTATAAAATTGCCCTTACTTGGTGCCAATCAGTGTTGGTCCACAGTGATACTCCTCCAACCTCACTGAATAGTTTGGAGACTGATATGAGACTGTGAAAATCTCCTTAAGGTGAAAAGGGCTCTGGGGCACCCGGGAATATCCGCACACCCGTGGCCATTCCCCTATAAGGTGGAAAGGACGGCTGGGTCACGCGGGAGCATCCGCACACCCGTGGCCGTCCTCTTTAAGACGGAAAGGGCTGCTGGGGTGCCCCGCAATATCTGCACACCCGCGGCCATTGTGGCTGTCCCCCTTTCTGCTCAGTCACCTCTGTGTTCCCACATTCAGGCTTTGGGACACTCATGAGTAGCTCGTCCCCTGGGCTGGTGAGGAAGGAGTGGGCGGTTGTTCTGAGGCTCTGTCACTCTCTGCCCTGTCATGAGCTGGGCAAGGCAGTGGCAGTGGCAGTGACCCTGGAGGAGTCTGGTCAGTGAGGGCTCCGGCAGGAAGTGCTGAGGCTTGAGGTGGCTCTGCCAGTCGTAACCAAATGTCTTCCCTCTTATTTCCATGATTCCTTCTAGTTCTGCACCTTGCACTGCAGAGTCTCTGTGTGTCTATAAATACACATGAGTTACGATACAGGTGTCTCTTTCCCCTCTGTCTGCGGCTGGGCCCAGGGAGTGAAGTGCAAGACCCCCTTACTGCTGGATGCCCACCAGCACGAGGCACTGCCTGCCCTGCTGACGAATGCCTACAGCGAGTCCTGGAAGCCGCCTCCTGAGCACCTGGACCGTTGACGGTGTATACGGGAGACAACTGAGCTCCCCTTGCCCCACCCTGAGCAGAGACTGGGGAGGCGGCGGCAGCACTGCCCCCATGGTGCATCCTTGGTGCATGGAGGAAAGTGTGTTCATGCTTAAAACACAGCCCATCCTCTCAAAAGCAGGGTGACAACCACATTTACTTCTGGAATCTTAAAAAAGGGCCTGTCTCTTTGAGAGAAGAACGTGGCATGTATGTGTGTACCTCCTTTGTTTTTTTTTTGGAGACAGTTTCCCTCTGTCACCCAGGCTGGAGTGCGGTGGTGCGTTCTCAGCTCACTGCAAGCTCTGCCTCCCGGGTTCATGCAATCCTCCAGCCTCAGCCTCCCAAGTAGCTGGGACTACAGGCACCCGCCACCACGCCTGGCTAATTGTTTGTAGTTTTAGTAGAGACGGGGTTTCACCGTGTTAGCCAGGATGGTCTCGGTTTCCTGACCTCGTGATCTGTCCACTTCGGCCTCCCAAAGTGCTGGGATTATAGGTGTGAGCCACCGCGCCGGGATGTGTGTACCTTTTTACAAGTCTTGCCCGACCTTTGCATTGAAAAATTATTGAAAAACTTAAGGATGTAACTGACAAGAACTTGATAGGTTTCTCCAAGTAAAAATTTGGAAAAGTTAAGTGAACCCATAATGTGTTTTATTTCTATGAGTCCCACACTTGGATTTTTAAATGTGGGCAAAACATCTGTATGTTCTTCAGTCTGATTTCCGTGGAATCGTGAATGAAACGTGCTGAAGTTGCCGTGCGGATTTTGTTATGTGGCGGTGACAAGTGGGGCTGGTCACTAAACAACTGGAGGGATCCCTGTCCTTTCTGTGCTCCTGTTGAACACTAGGCACGTGCTTGGGTGTTTTCTGTGTGTGGACAAGATGAGGACAGAATTTCCAGATTCACACGGTGGTATCTTCTCCCTTTTCTGTTAAAACGTGTCTTCTGCTGCTTCTACATAGACCAAGTGTTTCTTTCTCTTGCCTGTCTACAGAAACGCTGTTTCACAAAAACTGTGTTGTAGACATGTGAAGCTGAATTCCACATGATAAAGCAGATAGAGATGACTGAGTACACTGTTTTGTGGAAGGAAGGTTTAAAATGATTTTTAGGTTTTTCCCTGAAATAGGGAATACTTTCAACTTTTTCCCTGAGATAGGGAATAATGAAATGGGAAAATAATTAAATTTTCCCATGTAATTGTTAGATTATATTTAATTATTACATTATTCATGTATTGCAAGGGAAAAAGGAACTAGATCACCCCATGTACCCAAATGAAAATTTAAAGGGTATGGGCGAGTTCATTTGAACTCCTTTAATTTGTTTTTGTTTGTTTGTTTTTGACAGGCTCACTCTGTTTCTCAGGCTGGGTGCAGTAGTACAATGACAGCTCACTGCAACCCCAACCTTCTAGGCTCAAGTGATTCTCCTGCCTCAGCCTCCCCAACTGCTGGGATTCACAGGAGTTAACCACCACACACAGATTATCACCTCTTGGAGACTAGCTTTGAGTTTGGGCATTCACTGAACTATATTTTGGTTAATTCTCAAAGTTTGTCACTGTTTATCTTTAATTTGCTAAAAATCTACATGTATTGTAAAATGCGTTACATTTCCTTAGCATTCACGGATTCCCCGTTAGTGGGGCAGAGACACAGAAGGGCAGAAGGCGTTCGGACATCATCAGGGTTGCAGTTGAATCCTTGCCCCGAACACACTGGAGCTCTGGGCTCTGTGGCCCCACGGGGGTCCTCTGTCCACTGAGGGGGCCGGGTTACCTGGAAGGTCCCTCCAGCCTCTGCAGTTTTGCCCTTTTCCGGTTAACATCTCATCGTTGTCCTGGGCAGCACTGCCATTCGTTCACTGACACACGAGTGAACAGCTGGTCAGTGGCCAGTACTGCTTCCTTCAGCTGGGAGGTGGTGATGTGATAACACTTCCGTGGAATTTGCTTCTTGGTGTATTAAGGGTTCAGTTGTATGTTTCTTTTTAATCTGCACCTCTGAATTGGTCTTTTGATTGCAAAGAGATTGCTTACGGGATTTGTTTCTGAATATTTGGTGGATAACAGAGAACCTTGCTTATCTGTGTGTTCATTTAATGTGTTTTTGCCAGGCATTTATATGGGTGTGTTAGCCCTCAGCCCACTTTCTGTGTGTGGTGGAGTCATTGAAATCATTTATGTGAAGTCTCTCTTCTATTAAGGCCAGAGGACGTGGGGTGGTGTCTCCCTAAACTAGGGGGAAATGGCACTGTTCTGCCTTCCTCCCTGGGAACGCTGGTGTTTCCAGATCTCTGAACTTGGCTCCCACACTGGGAGAGTGGCTGTGGCTTCTGGAGCCCGTTTTGTGCGGGACTGACTCCTTCACTTGCTTTATTCCCCACCGTCTTTGCTGCTTTATGACGCAGGGATGAGGGAGTTGGGCCCGGGGGTCTTGCCTGTGCCTGAAGGGCCCGATGCAGAAACTCCTCGTGGGAAGGATGATCCTTGAGGGCAGCTTTTGGAGTCTTTTCCTACTTTTAACTGAGAAGCAGCTATTCACATGATTCTATTCTGCTGGTGTGTTTCAAAATAACTGGTGTAGAGTTGTGAAGATGTCCGAGACACCCATGATCCACTCCGGGCCAGTGCAGGACATTGAGCTCAGAATCCTTCAGACCATTCAGATGCCAAAGATTCTTGCTTGGTTATTCTCAAGCTTATGAGAATCTAAAACGCGAGCCACGGTATGGATTTTCTCTTGAACCCCCCTGACTTTGCCTTGTATTTTGGGCATGAATGACTTCATCAAGGGGAAAGAATTTGAGGAAGGAGCCTCTGAGGCTAGGAGGGGGTGGGAAGGGGTTGGTGGAAGAGGAGGGAAAAGGAGCTGTAGAGAGAAGAGCCAGGCTGGGGCTGGGGCATCTCCCCATGATGCTCCCCCACCCCTGGCGCGAGGCCCCAGGGACTGACTGATTTTCCCACAGGGAATGTGTATGATTGCGTGTCTGTTGCCCTCAGGGTGGGAAGGGAGGTCCTCGGTGGTGGCCGCTGTTGGCCTTCGCCTCCGTGGGTGAGGGCTGCTCCATCCCCGGCTCTCCGACTCCTTGCCTGGCACCTCCCTCGTTGGAGGCCGTGATCCATCAACTTTGTCAACACGTGTCCTGCAGACTAGTGCTGACTGCAGGTTCAGGTTCAGGAGTGGTCAGAGGAGGCCAGAGGAAGCCGTCGTGATGCGAAGCTAAACGTTTAATGATGGCGCTGTTGAGGGCATGAGCCGCGTCAGCCCAAGAGTCTGGGTAGGAGGGAACCGTGGGGTGGAGGGAAGACTGGACAGATGGGTACTTTCCTCGGCCCCTGGGAGCATGGCCAGGTCCACGCTCAGACCTCCTGGTTTCTCCCATATTTCCATAAATAGCAAGGGAAGGACTCGGGGCAGAAGTAGTTCAAGGGCCTCTAAAGACTTACGTAATTGTTAATAGGCCTACTTTTATGCTTTCTTATGTATTAAGAGCAAATCATGACACAAACTCATTTCTGTTTGAAGAAATCTTTACTGCTCTCATTTTTGTGGCAAGCAACATTGATTCTTTGCTTAGTGAGCGTTAGTGCCCTCCTGCAAAGTGCTGCTGCCTGGCGTGTCCTCGCACACACCTCTGTCCATTGGTCTCCGTTCACCTTTCCGCCTAGAATTGTAGGAGGGGCACTGGGATCGTAGGGCTAGAAAGAAACTCTGAAGGCCACTTTTAGGGGCGGCTTGCAGGCTTTGGTGCAGTGGAGACCTTAGGACCTGCCCCTCCTGGCACACCTGTGGGTGTGGCGAGCAGTGCCAGGGCTGAGGCACAGGTGCTGAGCCCGGAATGTGAGACGGCAGAGGCTGCACAGGCCGGCAGGCGTCTGCTCCAGCCGCCGGGGGTTTCCGCAAGGGGTCGGGGGGTTGGTTTTCCTCCTTGAATTTGGGTGGGGAGGGTGTCCTGGGGTGCTGTGTCTGCACTTGTGTTGCTCTGAGGTCAAGTTGTGGCCCCGAGTCCCTGTCCCTCTGCCAAAGTGAGGGTTTGCCCATTTTCAGGTCAGATTTCCCTTGGGTCCGGGTCTCTGGGAGTGGGGCGCATTCCAAGGGGGCGTGAACACGGTGGACGCGCGTGGGCCTCTTCCTCTCCCCTCAGCTCCTGGGTTGTGTGTGAAGAGCTGCCCAGCAGAATCACCCTCCTGCCTGGGGTTTCATTCACCAGAAATCGTTCTCACTGTGGACTCTTGAGTCAAATGTAATCCAGGAATGGAACTTACTGTTACTAGATGCCACACACAGGATCAGGAGCTTAGTTGGGGATTATATGATCTGACCCCACACCTTAAAAGTAAAGACTATAGTTGTCAGGCCTCTGAGCCCAAGCCAAGCCATTGCGTCCCCTGTGACTTGCACGTATATACGCCCAGATGGCCTGAGTAACTGAAGAATCACAAAAGTTCAAATGCCCTGCCTGAACTTAACTGATAATATTCTACCAGAAATAAGTGAAAATGGCCGGTCCTTGCCTTAAGCGATGATTTTTTTTTTTTTTGGAAATTCCTTTTCCTGGCTCATCGTGGCTCAAAAAGCTCCCCCACTGAGCACCTTGTGACCCCCACTCCTGCCCGCCAGAGAACAAGCCCCCTTTGACTGTAATTTTCCTTTACCTATCCAAATCCTATAAAACGGCCCCACACTTACCTCCCTTCCCTGACTCTTTTCGGACTCAGCCCGCCTGCACCCAGGTGAAATAAACAGCCATGTTGCGCTCACAAAGCCTGTTTGGTGGTCTCTTCACACGGGCGTGCATGACAATAGTTAAGGGGATACTGAAGTCTTTGGCAGCTCCAAGAGCTTTTTCAGTTTGTGTCAGGACATTTTAGGCAGAAGGAAAAGCTTGCTAAGAGAATCTTACAGAAATGTTGGGTGCAGTGCCATTAACTTGTGGAATAAATGTGTAACTTTCCGTGGCGGTCCTCTGGAAAGAGATGCACTTTGAGTGTACCCTGGCCTGCTGGCTACAAGAATCGGCCGTGTCACCCCGCTTTCCGTGGGTCTGTAGGTGTGCGTGGTCCATTGCCCTGCACTGTGGCCATGGAAGGGAAGATGATCTGGAATGCTGTCGACAGTTATCGGTGTGTGTTGATGTGTGTTGCTTTCTACAGGGGAGAACATTTCTGTTTAATAAACATCTCATCACGATGATGACTGCAAGATATTTGAGTCTCATTCAATAGTGTTTCTGGGTTCCTTCTGTTTTTAATCTGCTTTCTAGCACTAGGCAAGTGAAGACATGGAAAGTAAAAACCCATCGAACTTGTAGAGACATGGTGTTGTGTAGGAGCAGACTGTAGCCTCTGGCTCTGTTTAAAGATTGTAGTAAACCTCTTACCTGGCATGGTCAGGGTGTAAATTATCTTGTTTAATCGAAACGTGTATGAGTCAAAGCTGGCGCCTGCAGTGTTGATGAAATACCAGATTTTAAGGGAATATGTCAATGTGCCGTAAGATACCAACAAAGTTCCTCACTGAGGTTCAGCGAGGGTTCGGAGGAGCTGGGCCTTAGGTCACCAGGGTCGTCTCTGGGAGCAGATGCTCAGTGTGGGCATTGGTCACTTAGCCTTTCCAGGGCCAAGGAACAGCTCTCTGTGATGGTTTTTGGAACCTGTATTTTGAGTCAGTTTGTCCCACTTGACTCGAAGTTGCCGCGCGATTTCAGACCTTTGCCTCCACCGTGCGCTCGTTTTCTTGTCCCCTGATAACTGCCTCGGTTGCCCCGGCCTGACATTTGAGCCTCGTCGTTCACGGACACAGACTCTGTGGTGGGGCGAAGGCCGCGACTCCGGCTTGCACCGTTCTGTGCCTCTCACCATGGTTTATCACATCACTCCCGGGATCTCCCGTTTAGAGGAAAAGTGTCCCTTTCCTGCAGGTCCTGTGTGGTGTGGAAACCACCCCTACCTACCTTTCTCCTGTTTGAACTGTACCGTGAAGCTATTTCTGTCCTAGTCAACCGTCAGAATTTAAGGAACAGTGATTTATGTAACTTATCATACGCTTCTCAGCAGTTCTTTATGAATTTCATTCTGTTGTGAAATGATTGCAGTTTTCATGGCTATGCTGGTCTCACGTTGTGGCCCTTGAAATGAATTCCCTTCCCCATTGTGTGTTAAGGTTGTGCCTGGGAGCTGTTGAGGCCTCACCTCTGCTTAGGGCAGTGGCTTTGCTCTCCTGACAAGAGGAAGAATCTTATTTAGAGCATTTCTAATGTGGCTTTTGCTTCCAGACAGAATTACTTTTTTCACAGAGACAGCCACTAAAGTCATAAATTATGCTCAAGATGGACGCACGGGTCAGCTGACAGAGTGGAGTCCAGAACCGATCCAAAGACGCAAAAGCAGTTCAGTGGAATTTTGAGTCTTTTCAACAAATGGTGCTGGAATTATGGGACAGCCGTATGCAAAAGAGTGAAAACAGGGAGAAATTCCTGTATGAAAACTAAGGTGGGCCATAGCCCTGAATGTAAAATACCAAACTACAAAACCTGTAGAAGAAAGGGAAATTGTCGAGACCTAGGGTGAGAGCTCTTAGCCATACCATGATCCATAATCAAGGAAGAAAACAAGTAGGTAAGACTCATTAAAATTAAACTTCTAGTATAAAAGACACCCCTAGGGAATTGAAGAGAGACATTTTCGATAGATGGGGAGAAGATGTGTATGAACCATGCAGCCGGCAA
Organism: Macaca nemestrina; assembly: GCF_043159975.1. NCBI lineage: Eukaryota > Metazoa > Chordata > Mammalia > Primates > Cercopithecidae > Macaca > Macaca nemestrina. The sequence continues at coordinate 318,532 of NW_027257573.1, read as the reverse complement.
AGGACTCGTATCCAGAATGCACAGGACTCCCACGGCTCCTGACAGAGAACAAACCACCTGACTTAAAAGCGGAAGAGACCTGAACAGATGCTTCACTGAGAAGGACGGGAGGATGGCCCGAAAGCATCTGAAACGACCTTCAGCATGACTGGTTGCACTGAGATGTGCACCGAAGCCGCAGTGAATTTGTTCACACCCCTGCTGCAGCGCCTGACTAAGGTCTTCCGACAGCCCCAGGTGCTGGTGAGGACAGGCAGTCGGGACTCCTGTGCGATGCTGGGGTTCAGCACGGTGCAGACAGCTTGGGTTTCTTACAAAACTGAACTCACACAAACGTCGGGCCCGGTGACCCCAATCCTGGGTATTTACCCTAGAGAAACAGAAGCTGATGTTTAAGAAAAACTGTGCCCAGATGTTAATAGCGCTGTCTATAGTTGCCCAAAACAGGTTACAATGTGCCACAGCCATACGTGGAATAATAAATATCCAGCAGCCCCGAGGCCTGGCTGTCGATCGCAGGACACCCTGGGTGCACCTCCAAGCACGATGCCCAGGAAATCGTGATTTTGTGAGTGTTTTGCCACAACGCTCGCAAAAGACAGACCCGAGGGATAGGAGAACACAGAGAGGGTGGTTGCTGAGAATGGGAGGGTATGCTTATGAGGCCCCGTGAGTGGGTTTGGGGCTGTTGCACTGTTCTGCTTGTGTGATGATGATTATGGGAATATGTGTGCCGAAATTCACAGAACTGAACACTGTCCACTTCACAGTAATTTTTAAAAAGTGGTAATATGCTCATTTTCGGTACTGTTTTTAATGGAAGATGGAGTTTGCAGATGATTTGTCAGGGCAAGCCTGTCTCAAGAGTTTGTAGACGATTCGTTAGGGGCCTGTCTCAGGGCCCTTGGGTTGGGTTGGGTTGGGTTGGGTTGGGTTGGGTTGGGTTGGGTTGGAAAAGCCTTCCCTGTTGTGGGCAGTAGTACGGGGCATGGAAAGGATATTGCCAAGCAAACACGTAGAATCCTTTGAGGAAACGTGTATTTCTAACTTGCTATAAGATAGAATTGGAAATTGTAATGGTTTTGTTTTCTAGAGTCTTGGTAGAATAGGGAAGACAGTGTAATAAAAGCTAATTTTGAAATGAAGAATTTGAAAGATTTTCAACAGCAATAGCTCTAGGAAGTCACCCTGGAAATGTTTTTAAAGATGTTCAATAGCAATAGCTCTAGGAAGAGTCACCCTGGAGTTGCTTCTTGAGCATTGCTTTCCTGGCTGTATCTTCCGACTTTCATTTTTAAGTTTTGCTGTGAGTTGGGGATGTGTGGGAATAGCCATCCCCAGGTGTTGGGTAGGAGTGGCCCTGCAGGGGGGTGCATGTGCCCCGAGGCCTGAGGCACTGTTTCAACCTAGCTTGGAACATGGGGACTCTTGTCAGTGGCTGGAGTAAGAGTAGCAGCCTGGCAGGCTGGGGGAGCCCCGGGGTGGTCTGGGCACTGTCCTCCCTGCCTGCAGGATGGCAGCTGGAGGAGCTCGAAGGCTGCCTGCCTCTTGGCTGTCAGCACAGCAGCCCCTCCTGTCCCTGGAGCAATCTTTGGGTCCATGAGTCTCTGCGCCGGGACTTGCCTCCTGGGACCTCCGCCACTGTCCTGAGGGCCCTGGTGCCACTTTCCCGGTGGGACCCAAGTCTCAGGCAGCTGCGACCCCAGATTCAGTTGCTTTCCCTGCCGTCTCATTCCAGCACGACTGCTCATCTCACTCAATGTAGAGCCTCAGGTTCCTTCAAGATCCCCAGAGATGGAATCCCCCAATTTAACAAGATAGTTGGTGACAAGATATGAGTGGCACTGATTTAACTCAGCTTCCAGAGTTTAAGTTCCCAAGACACAGTCCTGCTCCTTCCCTGGCCTCATCCTGTGTGGCTGGTGTGGATGCGGGGTTTCCGGAGGATGGGGCTGAGGCAGGTCAGCAGCAGGGGGATGGCTCATTATTGATCGCTCAATGCCTTGAGGATAACTAGGATTAATGACCTTTATAGGGCTGTAGCTTTGGGGTATATATATGTGCGCGTGTGTGTGTGTATCTGTGTGTATATATATATGTGTGTGTGTGTGTGTGTGTGTATATATATATATATATATATTTTTTTTTTTTTTAAACGAGGTGGACACGGTTATCATTGCATTTTTCTGACATGAAACTTGGAGAGCCAGAGGGTTTAGGAAACTCCTGAAGCCACATTGTCAGCGGGACCCGGGCGGTCTGGCCTTAGACCCTGCACTGTTTGCCCCTCACCACTCTGTCAGCAGACCCGGGTGGCCTTAGAACTCATGCTGGTCGTCCCTCCCTGCCACGTTGTGGGGTTTTTTCTGTCTCTGGGCAGCATTTGATAGCTTGTGAAACAAGACCAAGAGTTACTGTGAGTGGATATGCCATCATCTGAGATCCAGAACGTTTCCTGGACCTGATGTTGCCGATGTCATGTAAGGGAAGGTAAAAACATTTTCATTGTGGTCACTGGGGCTCCTGAAATGGAATTTTTCCCAGTGAAAATTGACTCATAAAAATCTTTTAACTCAATACTATGTGAACAGGAAGAAATGTGTTGGGCTCTAGTTAAATGTCTCAGAGCCACAGAAGTAAATGAGGGTACCTTCCGAGCACAGCCTCCCGGAAGAGGCCAAGGACGTTTGTCTGGAGGGTTTGCCATGAAGCAGGACCTGGGCAGGACTGGTCTGCCTAGGGAGGCCTCTGCCATGATGTAGGTTAGTTGAAGTAGTTGACGGGTGGTGGCTTGAGGTCGGTGGTCCCTGAGGAAGCCCCAAGCAAGGCCGGTTTCCGTGGGATGGAAACCTGCCGTTCAGTGGCTGTAATCCTGGCTTCACGGGTCTGACATACAATCCTGCACTTGGATACTTGGATCCCAGCCAGGTCAGATGGCCCTGAAAGGACATTCGGACTGTGACGGCTGCACCCATTCTCAGCATCTGTAGGGTCTCCTATGTATGTGTGTGTTTCCATTTTCTTTCAGCACAATTTCTTCCAGTGAAGTCGTGAGAAATAGAAGGAAACATGGAATGAAGATGTGATTGAGGAAAATGTGGCGTGGTCTTCGACCTTATTTTGCCTTGGGTGGTGCTCAAGAACTCCACCTGACCTCAGAGCTGAGCGTTTCTGCCAGGAAGTCCTGCCTTTTATCCTACCTCGAGGCCTGTTGAGACACTCCAAGAAGCTTCGTTAACAAATTGCCTTTTGCTTTTACAGCAGTTGGATATATTTGCAGCAAAACAAAGGAATAACCCCCCAATACGGTGACTAAATGCATTTAAGTATAGAAAACATTCAGTCTTGAAGGGCCTGGGATTTTAATCATCTTTGGATCATGTAACAAGTGGTGTTGGTGATTAAAATCTCCTGACAGCTTTGTTCTGCCACGTTCCTCAGTTTTGAATGATGATCTTCCTGGTGTTGTACCTTGGAGGGGCGTTTGTGTCAGTAGACAGCAGAGTGGTGGTTCCCAGAGGCTGGGAAAGGACAGAGGTGAGGCCCCTGAAGGACACTGGTCTTCCTGGTTTAGGGGTTTGGGGCTCAGCCACCTTCCTGTGTCCGTGTAAATTATACCCAGGATCATTTTCACTCGCCCCACTTCACTTGAGCATTGGAGCTTCGGGATATATGTGCCCACGTCACCTGGGCCGTGGTCCTGGAGTTGGGTGAGACTGATTCCCGGGTTTATAGAATTACTCTGGGATTATTGAAAACAGAAGCACTTGAGGCATTCGTAATGCTATTTCCTGAACGTAATTTATGTTCAGTTCTTCAGAAACATTTATCTGAGGAAGCATCTATCATTTTTGTTTTCTGCCACTCAGTGCTAGAAAGAATTGTGCAACACTCAAGTGAGTGGCATTATTCCTCTCCCTCCACCATGCAAGCAAGATTAAAGGTACCTCTGGCTCCCCTCAATCTTCTCATCTGCAGGGTGCCTGGCGTGGCAGTGTGCTGCCTTCCGTCTTCTTTTTGGGGAGAATTAGTCGTGTTTGTGTGTACCGCTCAGCTCAGCCTGGTGCAGTTTTGTGGGTGAGGAGCTTGGATGCTAGGTGACCCTCCCAGGCCTGTCTCCCACCTCCCTAGGCCTTGTTCTAAACTGACAGATAAACAGTGTGTTTTGGAAGAGGACAGCAGCAGGGCAAGAGAGAGTTTGTTCAGACTTGCTCCTTGCACTGACGTTTGAGCCTTCATCCAGCCTGGGCCCTTCTACAGAGCTGCCTTTGTGTGTTGCAAACCACTTCCTCCCAGTAACCGTGCTTTCAGAGGTTTGGAAATGTGACTTAACTCATCTTCAATTTAAAGCGTACTATCAAATTTTAGTGTTGAAACTGATGTATTTTATGGCCTTTATTTGATTTCTCTTGATTTTTTTCCCCCATATGAGACATGGCATCTTAAGGGAGACAGCCTGGTGTTGGCCGCCTTTCCTAAGGATGGAAGTGAATTCTGAAAGCCCTTTATGTAGGCAGCGAAATAATCAGGGAACCGTTATTATAGCTATGCCTGTCCATGTAAAGTGAGCACGACTCATAAGCAGAAAAAAGTGCAGCCCGGGGGCAAGGTGAGCCCTAATGCTGCCTGTGCCTCACTTCCCTGCCATGAGGAACGGAAGTGCAAGCGCAGGTGGTTGAGTTAGCCTCCAAGCCCAGCCTGCGGCCCCCTCACATCCCTCTGCATTTGCAGGAGCACAGGCCGTGCTGCCACCCCTCGCTCAGTGCCAGGGCTGATGCGTCAGGAACAGGGGGTACTGTCCGCCCCTTGCTCGGTGCCAGGGATGATCTGTCAGGATCCCTCGTGCTCATCTGGTCCTCCTGTCTTCATCACCAGCCTCCTGCTGGTAACGGGCTTGTTATTACCTTGGTATGGATAATAACATACCCATACCAACGTATGTAATAACGTACCCATACCAACGTATGTAATAACATACCCATACCAACGTATGTAATAACATACCCATACCAAGATGTTGTGGGGCGGTGCTCAGTCCTCTGATGGAAACGGCCCTTAGCCGATTCATATTCAACAGGACTGGGAAATGGGTTCTTGTTCCATGTCCTGGATCCCAGGAAGCCCTTGTCCTGGACTCTGTAATGCCTGGGGTCTTCCTGAGAAACGCTGGTGCCACTGGAGCACAGCCCGGCCCCCTCCAGTTTCTCCGCTTTGTAACTGCACTTGTGTTTAGCAGGTCTTCCAGGACTTAGACGCTGCTTGGTGTGAGCCAGGTTTTGTGTGGAAAGAGGACAGATCCGAGCCAGCAACCAACCAGCCCAGAACCATCTTTTATGCTTCCAGATTCTGTGTCCAAAAACTTACCCGTGGACATTGAGGGTGATGCATTTCTGCTCCAAGACATCTGTGGACTCACATGGAGGGATGGAAAGGATGTGGAGCCTCTTCACTCCTGGCCTGGGCTTGGACCTGCTGTGTAACCTCTCAGTGGCACCAGGGCCCCCTTGTGTCACAGCGGCCTCGGGTTGGTGGCACTGCCCCAGGATGTCCCGGGCTTCCTGATGGTAGGGCCTGCTTGTGCCATGGTGGCCTCGGGATGGTGGCACTGCCCTAGGGTGTCCCAGGCTCCAAGGCCAGTGTTCCGTCCAGCGAAGGGAAGTTGTACCGTAAGGTCTAGTATCGGAAGGTGCCTGGGGTCCTATCCTTCAGAGCGGTCCTGCACTCACCACAAATCAAGCCAGGGGAGGCCCTGCCAGAATTTGCAGCTGTGTTTCAGGTTGTTCCACAAGGCCTCTTTTATTTTGGGCTAGTCAGGTATATAATTCTTATTCTCTTTGGTTTTTTTGAGACAGACAAAAAAAAAAAAAAAAAAAAAAAAAAAAACCTTTTTGTTGCCCAGGCAGTGGTGTGAGCACGGCTTACTACAGCCTCAACCTCCCAGGCTCAAGCGATCCTCTTGCCTCAGTCTCCTGAGTAGCCAGGACCCACAGGCACATGTTCCACGTGTCCCCATGCCTGACTTAGTTTTGTATTTTTTTGTAGAGATGGAGTTTTGCAATGTTGCCCAGGCTGGACTCAAACTCCTGGACTTAAGCAGTTCAGCTGCCTCAGCCTCCCAATGTACTGAGATCACAGGCATGAGCCACCGTGCCTGGCCAAGTGTGTTTCTAATTTCAAAGTTAAGAGGACCCAGAGTCAGTTAATGACGTCTCTACTGGAACATGCTGCTTATAGTACATTAGGAAAAATCATCCAGAACTTGGAAAAGGGGCTGGACAGACACAGCCCTTCGAGGTTGTCCGATGAACCCCTGGGGTCTTTAACCATCTGGAGGGATGTACCATGTCAGACTCACTGTTGACCGGCTGAAGCCCAGGTTTCATGAGGTTATGTGTCAGCTTGTAGTACTTTCTCTGGCAGAGATGCGAGTGACTTCTGCTCAGTGAGAGTCTCATGTCAGGGACTTCATGGCCTGAGGGACGGCAGCCTGTTTGAGCTGATGGAGCAATCTCGCGCTACCCTTATTTTCTGAAACGCCTATGAGTGACTTCTCACACGGTCTTTGAAGCGGCTTCATGCCCGCGCTCCTTGGTAATGATCGAATGCTTTTTTAGACCCCTCGTCCCCTTTCTTTGGGGTGTTCCAGTCTCAGTTCTCATGTGTTCTGCTTCTGCAGGAATTTCTGAAGCTGCTGAGTGTAGAAAGCACTGAGGAGGCTGTGCTCCCACCCCTGTGAGTCTTCCAGGCATCATGCTCTCCCCTTGGCGAGGCGTCGTCCATGGCACACTGAGGAGGCTGTGCTCCTGTCCCCCGTGAGCTTTCCAGGCGTCCTCGTCTCCCCTCCAGGGGGACAGGAGGAACTTTTCAAACCCTTCTTTTTTTTTTTTTTTTGAATTACAAAGCTACTTTTAATACTTTGGGGTGAGGCCCACAGGAATAAAAAACACTGGGAAGGGGTAACCCCCTCACCCCCGGGAGTGGCCCAGGGGGAGAGAGGCTACCTGAGGGGAAGGAAGCACAAAAGGGACCCGCTGCAGACTCAGGGCAGAGGGAATGCCATCGGTGCTGGGACCTGTGAGCACTACAGGAGGAAACGCGAGCGTGGTGGGACTGGCTCCAGGCACACAGGCGAAGGGCAAGAGGGTTGGACACGAAGCCACAAAGCTACTTGGGTTCCTCCTTCTTCTCGTTTGCCTTTTTCTGCTTCTGCTGCATGATCTCCGAGTCCCTCTGCTTGCGGGCGGCAGCAGAAACCCGTCATCTCGGCGCTTTCCCTTAACTGAGTCGCTCTGCTTTTTCATATTCTTCTGGTGGGCGAGCTCACGCTGGTTACCGCGGGTCATGGCGACGGCAGCGGCTCCCTTTCAGACCCTTCTTAAACTTGTTTTCATGTCTTTGTTTTAACAGATTTCTTTGCATCGTCTCCCTTATCCAGAAGTGAGGGTGAACGCTGAGTTATTCACGGGAGTCAAGAAACCACACGCAGCCCAAAGAGACGTTTGTTTCCCTGAAATGATTTGTGTGTGTTCACCTTAAAATGCAACTCAGGAAAACAGGTGTGTTTCGAGGAATGACTTTAAATTACCCAGGTAAAAATGTGACAGTTAAATTTCATCGTCTGTGCGGGTGTCCACAACCCCCTTCTGTGATTGCGTGTGAGTTTGTGACTTGTGGTTATTTTTGAAGAAAGAAAATCTGTTGCTGAGGACTTCAGAGGGTGTGCTGGGATTGTGTAGGGTGGACATCGGGGGCTTCAGTGTGTGGCTTCCTTGAAGAGGTTCAAATTAAGGCTGAGAGTCCCTACTCCAAAATGCTCTGAAACCTGAAACATTCCGAGCTTCCTCATGACACTGGAAGGAAATGCTTTTCGGAGCACTTTGAATTTCAAGCGGGGGATGCTCAAGTGGAAATTGAAATATTGCAAGACCCTTCTGGCCCCAGGAGCTTGGATAAGGACATGGAGGGGGCCTGTGCCGGGTGTCCCTGGAGTGTGAGGCAGCCTGGGCTTGCTGGACTAGTTTTTGTAGGAGCCACAGAAGGGAAAGAGGGTCAAAGTGGCCACGTCTGACTCCTGAGAAGTCTGGACCAGAAGGAGGTGGGCATGGAGGGCAGCAGTTGAGTCCCCAGCATCCGGGGCTCCTGTCCCTGGTGGAGTTGAGAAACTCCTCTAGTTGTGGCCTCTCCCCTGTCAGCAGCCACTGAGGCCTGAAGGGAGAGGGGGCTGAGGAGAGGAGGAAGGATAGGCCTACTTCTGGAGAGGGCCAGCATCGGCCTGTGCTAGCCTCGTGTGTTACTCCTGCGTCCAGGGTGCACGGCCATACCTCGTGGTGTAGTGGTTCCCGGGATGCACAGCGCTCTTGCCTGCAGTAACGTCTTTGTGTCCGACCCTTGGTGGCAAGTTACCTTTTTCCCCAGTGAAAAGAGGTAAAAAATCGTACAGAAATGCATTTGTTCTAATGTCTATTTTCCGATAAGACATGGTCGCTTAGGCTAAATCTTTGGGAGGTCAAGGCAGGAGGATCACTTGAGGCCAAGGAGTTGAAGTCCAGCCTGGACAACATAGCAAGACCCCATCTGTATAACAGAAAAATTAGCTGAGTGTGGTGGTGCGTGCCTGTGGTTCCTGCTACTCTGGAGGCTGAGGTGGGAAGATCACTTAAGGCTACAGTGAGCTGCGATTGCTCCACTGTACTCCAATCTTGGCAACAGAGCCAAGACCCAGTCTCAGAAAGAAAAGTAAAAAAATAATAATAATTAAAAAAAAATCCAGAAATATCATTTTCTTTTTAAATCATCCCAAAAGAAAAATCGGTTTTTTCTAAGAATGTAAAGGGAAACTGATATGATTGTTTCTCCTTTTCAAATATTTACAGTAGTCCGTCCACATCATCTCTCATCTCATTACAGAGCAGCAGGTTTCTTTGAGGTTAGTGGTGTTTCTCTGTGTCGGACCTTGGAGAACAGCCAGCATGAAACCTCTTACCACGATCGTGCGCATTGTTTGTAGTCCCAATTAAAATCCTCTCCAGAGACGCCTGTGCTGCTTATTATAGCAGAACTTTGGTTGTGCTGAAATGTGCTTTCAGCTAATGATTTTAAGTTCATATCTGAGATGATGCTGTATAATTCATGAAGCATATGGGATCAGTAATGATTGAAGATAATTCTGGCTGATGTCCTTTAGAGGATATTTTTCACTTCAAGTTAAAACTTCCTTCGCGATAGTCATTTTGGGATTCATTTAACTATATGCTATATTTCATAGCTCAAATTTTCATTAGTCATTTCATAACATAGTATTTTGAAAGCAGATTTGGCAAAATCTTTCTAACAAAATGCTTGCTTATGACGTCCCAAGGAGCCGCACTCAGAATTGCTGGTAACTGGTACATTTTAAGGATGATGATCGAAGTCACTTGAACGGGAAGGGCTGCTTTGTGAGGCAGATGGGGTTTCAACCCCGACCCTCCTGATACACCAGTCCTGACCCTGGCCTTCTCTCCTCTCCACTGGGAGATGAGAAGGGTGCCAGCATCCACCTCGCAGGCCGTCCTGAGAACCCGGGACTAAGTGCTTGTGTTCCTCTTGCAGGTGGTGCAGATGTGTGGGGGCTTGACGATATACACACTGCAGGCTTCCAGTGTTGGGGTAATGCAGTTTTAGTCATAAAGGTTGGATTTTCTTTGCTCCCCTGCAGACCAGGTGCAGTGCTGCTATTGTAGCAGATGTGTGGATCCTCTTGGGTGGTCCTCAGGTGGACAACGAGTCACCGATTCGGATTCCCAGTGTTAGATGTGAGAGGACCATGGACCTCCTGTGTTCAGAGGGGAGGAGTAAAAAGCTTCCCTTGGAATTCCAGGACTGTCTATCCCAGGAATGTCAAACCACTGGCTTTCACCTGACGCTGTCGTAGGTGACACTGTCTGGAAATGAGGACTCATGTTCCGCATACCTGAGCCAGTACCCGTCTCCCTCCAGGGCCGTGGCCGAGCCCTCCTCATTTCGCTGGGTTGCCAGCCTGGGGATCTGTAAGCCCAGTGACGTCTCCGGTCTCGGCCTCCCTCCCCGTGGGGACAGGAGGTGGCTTCAGGAGGCTGGTGATGAATGCCTGAATGAAGCCGACTTGTGACTGCAGTTCTGTCTAAGGGCCTCCCCGGGTGTTAGATGTCAGTAAATGACAGCTGTGTGTGGATCTCATGTGATGAGAGAAACAGTGGGGGAAACCAAAGCTTGTGGAGTCTGCAGGTTCTGGACTTGGGGTTGTGTGCGCCTGTGTACTTGGTGAGGGGTGTGATGTCTGGAATGAGTGTGCAGGTGTGTCACGTTTGTGCGTGTGTGGTGAGTGTATTTAGCAGGTGTGGGTGGAGTGAGCATGTTCATGTGTGTTGCATGTATTTGAGGGTGTGTGTGGAGTGTGTACACGCATCATATTTGGTGAGTGTATTTGAGGGTGTCTATGGAGTGCATACATGCGTTTGCGTGTATAGTATTGGGTGAAGGGGTGGCATGTGTGGAGTAAGCATGCACACGTGTATGCTGTGTGTGGGGTTTCTACGTGGTCCTCCCCTGAGCCTGCTCCTGGGCCCTGCTGTCCTGGCAGCTTTACAGTTTGGTGCGTCTTTGATTCCGGAAGATTCTGGAACCAAATTCTGAAGCTGTGATCACAAACTTGCAGCCCTGGAGGACGCTGGCCCGTGGAGCCGGCACGAGGGTCTCTGTGCTGGCCTCTCCCTGGGCTGGGCTCTGTCCACAGAAGAGCATGTCTGATGATTGAGCTGTGTGGGTCTGTGGCTCCCCAGCCTCGAGTCAGCCCTCGGTTCTGTCCCACCTCTGTTTTTCTTGCTGAGGGGCTCCGGGAAGTGGTGCCTGGGATGGCGTTTTCACCCTGGGGTTGCTTTGCCAGCTGCCCAGGTGCTGGCTGCCTGAGCCCTGGTGCCGTCCTGGGTGGACGGGGCTGTCGCGGGGACATCCCTGCATGGGAAGGCAGGTTTAGGAAGTGCCAGAGGTGAGTGGCTTCCTCCCACACTTGATTTTCCGGAAAGTTCTGGGTCTCATATTTTTCCCTAAGGGAAGTTAGAAACTGAGTTTCTCTTTAGGGGAATGTCTTTGCAGCGTCTGTTGTTTGAATGTTCTCCAGGTGTGGAATACTCGGGGCCGTGTGTGTTTGGGAACATCCGTGTCCTGAGCGAATTCAGTAGGGAATGGAGAGAAGCCTCCTGTCATCTTGGCCTGTGTTTCCAGCTTGTTGAGGGTTGACGGCTGCTGGTATCCCAGGGAGAGTAAAACACTGGGTGTTGTGGGATGGGAACGTTCCCTCTGACAAGGTCAGTGGGAAAGCATCTAAACAAACATCGCTGTTCTCCGGGCTCCTCGGGATCGAGCTTGTTTTGTGGTGTTGAGGGAAAGCTACCCTTGTTCCTGTTCCTCACCATTTGAAAGGTGTCCAGGACACGTTCCTCTGGAGAGGTGATGTACGTGAGTGGGGGTCAGGTCACAAGCTCCGAGGTTATTTGGGACCTGTCAACTGATTTCCTGAACGCACATGTGCTTGGTAAAGATGTTCCTGATTAGCTAAAACATGTCAACAGGGCATGATAGCTGGTGGTTGTTTAAAGACTATCACAATTTTCCTGTTACTTTTTAAATGCCTGTTGAATAAGGAAGGATTCACATATTTCCCTCTTCCTGTCTGCATATTTGATATATTGTTTTTTGTTCATTTATGTGGGTGTACAGTTCACAGGATTTAGAAGCAGTCTCAGCCCTGGGGAGATTTCAGGGCCGCCTCAGTCAGTGCTGAAGGGAGGCAGGGATTTGGGGGCTACCTCCTCCATAGGACGGACACCAAGGGTCAGAGGTCAACAATCTCAGTGAGGTCACAAAGACGGGCACGCCCAGCACCCTGGCCCATGTGCCTCTCCTTAACTTTTGTCTCTGCTCAAAGCTGCTCTCCTGGGTCATCACGGGTGATCTCTAGGCACATGCTTGGTCTTGCAGAAGTGGTGTCTGGCTGTGGTCAGTGTGGGCCCTCAGGACTTCCATGTTTTTGGCTCACATTAATATTGGGCAGTGGTGTATGTTTGTTTTGGAGTGGTAGATCGGGTGGATTTTGGCTTGTCAACTCATTTAATACCTGTTCTCCTAGGCGCTGGGACCCTCTCCTAAGCCGCCTGTTCTCCTAGGCGCTGGAGCCCTCTCATAAGCCACATGTTTTCCTAGGTGCGGGGGCCCTATCATAAGCCGCGTGTTCTCCTTCGGCCCTGGGACCCTATCATAAACTGCATGGGAGGGATCTCGGAGGTGCTCCTTATGAGGATCTGATTCCTGACCTGAGGTGGAACAGTTGCAATTCAAAACCAGCCCCCAGAAAAATTGTCTTCCATGAAACCCATCCCTGGTGCCAAAAAGACTGGGGGACAGCTGGCCTAACAGGTGCTAAGATGTCAGTAGATTTTTGGACTCGGGCCTCAGTTGAAGAGGATTAGATTTTGGAAGGTGGGGATTGAAGGCTTCTAAAGGGCAGGTTTTCATCTCCAGTGGGGCCTGGGCAGAAGTGGGTAGAACTGACCCAGAACCTGACAACTAGTCAGGCTGGCTCACTGCCTGTGTCCTGTGTGTGCAGCCTTGCTGTTTATTCAATTGTCTGGTGTTGTGGATTCCATCCACAGCCTCAGAGTAGTGGAACTCATTTCTTCAAGGCTGACCTTATTTAACTTTTTCAAAAAGACATGAAAATCATTTAGTATAAATCTTCCAGATACCTGTATCCTTTCTTTTCCCAGAGGCTTTTAAGTATTGCAACTTAAAAATCCTCTAAAATAACTTTAAAGGAAAACCTCTAAGTACATTTTTCATGAGCACCCTTGACAGCTTTAATATGTGAAGTAAATTCCCTTGACTTTTGTATTCCTGTTTGCAGAAGACTTTATATTTTGTCAATAGTGGCCACTGTTCAGTGACCATCATACCTGCCGTGTCTCATTTAGAAAGTTGGATGTGGATGTATTAACTTTTCAGACACACAAATACATGGGCTGTTTGTTTTTGGTTTTGATTTTTTTGGTTTTTTTTCCCCCCCCAGCTGAATTCAAGAAAGGGAAACAAGCAGAGTAAGTACCCGAAAGCGTCTAAGTGGCTGGGTGGGGGATCCTACTATGGTGTTGGATTATGTTGTGCCAGACATCGCTCCTTGAAAAGCTGACCCCGAAAAGTCTGGCATTGCCCTCACCCTGGGACATTCGTCTGTCTCACCAGAAAATGAAGAATCTGCCAGAGTACTGTGAGTCACATTCAGTCAGAACTCGATTAACTAAGAGGCTTTGTCTCAAAGGCCAAAACATGAGGACACATTTTTAATTTTTAAGGAGCACTTCATCGTGAGTCAGTTCTGATGTGTACTGCATTAGGAGACCTCTGAACTTCCACGGTCAGGCCCAGAACTCTGAGGGAAAGTGGTTGTGCCCTTCTCACTGTTTTTGTCACTAGCTTTATTCATTTCCTTAAAACCCTTTTTGTATGAGTTCTATTATAGTTTGAAAAAAAATTCACTTAGGTAGAACCGGAAGCGTTTCCGCAGTGTTAATACTCATGACACATTCTGGCTCTCGGTATATGTGTATTGTATAAATGTACGTGTTTGTATGTGGTGAACCCATACTACTTGTATTTCCACTGTGCATGTATGTGCAATGTATAGGTATGTACACTACATATGTGTCTTACACACGTGCATGCTGCAGGCATGCATGTACATGTGTATATGTGTGTATGGGCATATGGGCACTATGGTTATATGCACACTACTTGGACACCTATCTGTTCTGCGTGTGTACATACATGCACGTATTTAATGCCATATACATACCTGTGTACGTACACCATGTGGTTATGTGCACAGTATTTCTGCAGATGTATATATACATATGTGCGCACAAGCATGCATGTATACTATGCACACTGAAGAAACTTCTGGATATGTACACACTAATACATACACATGCTGCATATGTATGTACACAATTGTATATGTGTATACGCTTTATACGTTAGTATATTGATGTACATTGTATACATGTGCATATGTGTACACTGCGCATGTGTATGCATGCTGTCGTGCACCTACGTGCATTGGATAAGAATGTATGCTATATGCATGTGTATACATATAGCAAATAGCATACCTGTGTACACACCAATGTGCATGTGTACGCCATATGCATGTACATACAGGTTATAGTATACCTGTGTACACTGTTTGCATATAGGTGGGTGTACATGTTATGTATGTGCATACATGTTAGCGTACCTATGTACATTTGCTATGTGGATGTATGTATGCTCTATGTACGCACGTAGTGAACTTGTTTGTACACTACATATTTGGATGTGTGTACACTCTATGCGTGTACACTACATGGATCTGGATGTGTGTGCACTCTACGCATGTAGTGCACTTATGTACACTCTAGGTATTCGGATGTGTGTACGCTCTATGCAGGTACACATGTTACAGTGTACCCTCATATATGTACACTATGTGAATGTAAATGTGTGTGTGTTCTGTGGCACCAGGAATAGGGCTCCCGCAGGGATCCAAGAATGCACCCTCTCGCTGGCACCGGAGAGTGTAGGATGAAAACAGTTGTTGGTTGCAACCTAGTTGAAATTTGGCAGGTTACTGTACCCTCTGCAACGATTTAGGGACAGTCACTTCATTGATGTGTGTGTTCCTGAAATCATAAACAGCTTTGTGAGGTGTGTCTCATCCCCAGACGAGAGAGGGAACCGAAACAACAATGACTCGGTCACTTAAGTGAAGTAGAACTAACATAGTAACTGTCTAGTTTTCCATATGATAACTTTGTCAGCAGCTCAATGAGAAATCGCCACTCATCAGGAAATGTGTCCACTTTCTACTGTTCCTTATTCGTGGCGTATTTACTGACTCGTGTTATTCCTCACGATGTAGCAAAGTCCCTCCTAGAGTTGTGAATCTAAACAGTTCATGACAAATGTAGTATCTTCTTTGTTAACATTGAAAACGATATGTAAGTTCATCTTCAGATACTGTTTGGAAGGATGAGAAAGAAGATATTTAGGACAAAAGAATAGAGAGCTTTCAAGTAAACAGGGAAAATAAGGACTTTGTGCAAAATATTTCCAAATTTGGAATTTGAGAATACTAAATCTCACATCTAAGATCACAAGTAGTTTTTTTTGGGGGGGGGGGGTTAAAATTAGTACTTGGTTTTCCATGCCTTTAGGAATTCCACTTCTGATGGAGGATTGCAAGAATAATCTGATTTTTCAGAACAGAAGGGCAGTCTGTCTCAAAGGTAAATTCCAGGTTCTACCATAGAGAAACAGAAATTGCTGTCAACTTTCTGTAAGGTTCTTCAGTTCTTTCCTCTTCTGTGGTTAAAAAACCATCTCTGGGTTTAGTCTCAGCCAAGTTCCTCTTACTAGGTTGCCTTACATTTCGCACAGCTGTTGAGAGTCTTCATCAGTCGTAGTTAACTTGTTAAAAGCAAAACCTTGTACTAGTTAGATCTGAGCACCTTGAAGGCAGGGCTTTGTTTTATATTTTTAATAAGCAGCAGGGTGATGGCGGGACTGGGGCCCTTCATCCCATCATGCGTTCCTCTAAGCTCTCAGAGTTCTCACTGCGTGCTGAGTGTGGTGTTGGCTGTTTAGGGTTTAAATAGGAATACGAGGCTCTGCGACTTGGGACGCTCTTACCACCTTCATAGAGAGCTTGGTGACAGCTTAGCATGACAGCTTGCACACCTGTTGTGTATACTTTATTACGGCCCCACAGAAAGGGTATTGATTTAAACGTGACTAATTTCTCGTGTTTCTTTTTGCCTTTATTCCTAGTTACAGTCCCGATACTTTTTCTTTCTCTAAATCTAACGATTTAATTGGAGGTCATTATTCTTGTACCATGTGTCAGTGCTATGTCAGGATGGCTCAGCTTTACGTTGTCAAAGGATTAACTAGAGCAGGATGCAGCCTTACTGGAACTTGCCCATTTATGAAATATAGGCACTTTATTTTTTGTTATACTCGAGGTGTGCTCAAATGTAAACATTTTGAGCCATGTGAGAAGGATATACAAGATTGTAATGAAGAAATCAACAACTTGATCAAGTACCAGCTAATGAACTTTATGTTTGAAGTATATGGAACATGGACCTAGGCAATCAGTTTTCATCTTGACCTTTTATTTTTTTACTAGAATCTTGGTCTGTCACCCAGGCTGGAAGGGTGGAGCACAGTAGTATGATGTCGTTCACTGCAACCTCTACTTCCCAGGTTCAAGCGATTCTTATGCCTCAGCCTCCCTAGTAGCTGGGGTTACAGGGTGTGTGCCACCATGTCTGGATAATTTATTTTTAGTAGAGATGGGGTTTTGCCATGTTGGCCAAACGAGTCTCCAACTCCTGACCTCAAGTGATCCACCCACCTCAGCTTCCCAAAGTGCTGGGATTACAGGTCTGAGCCACCATCCCTGGCCTGATCTTCTGTTCTAATATTGGTTATTCAGTCTGAATGATATCGCCTGGTTGTATTAACTTGTTGTAGAAAGCACAATTGCAATGAATCTGGTTGTGTATGTACGTGCTGACTTAGCGTTCATGGTAGCACGGTGAGGTGGGCATTGTTCCTGAAGGAAGGCCAGATGGGCAAGTCGGGGCTTAGATACGAGACTTCTGGACAGTCACTGCTGATCACTGCTGGAGATCAGGCCTGTCTGACTCCTGTACCCCGAACTCTTCTTAACACACGAACGAGCAACTGTCAAGAGTCGGTGCTCGAGTGTGATATGGCCTGTGGTGTTTGTCTCTCAGCCTTGCTTTGGCTGGGGGTAACAGGGCAACATCTCCCTCCCTCGTATGGCTGCCTGGGAGTCCCAGGAGAACCCACTGATACCGTTTATAAATGCCGGACATCGAACGTTCTCCTTGGTACCAGCACATCTGGAATCGGACAGTGCAGTTAGATTCTCGTCCAGCAAACCTGTACAGGAGTGTGTGAACTCTGCATTTGCTTCTCCCGGACAAAGGTGAATTCCTGGTCACTTCTGGATGGCAACAGGTGTGGCCTCAGGAGCAGCACGGAGACAGGCACCCGGGTGAAGGAAGAGCATCTGCAAGAGGGGTTGGGGAACATGACAGACACACGTGCGGGTTCAGCTATTACCGTGGGAGGTGGGGGGGGGGGGTTGGGTAAGACCAGATTTTCTCATTGTTGCCCCTTTCTGTAAAGGACCCTGAATTGACTTCTCTGTGGCTCCTCGCGCCTCCTTGTCAGGTTGGAGGAGACTGCTCCCCTGGCTCAGGCCCTGCTTGCGGTGAGACAGAAGCTGCTGTTGCTTGCTCTGCCCTCCCTGTGACGTCCTCTGTGCTGTTCTCCTCCGGGAACAGTCCTGCCGAGCAAGCTTGGACTCTGCTCCCTTCTGCCCTTGGATTTTATGTGTGGAAGGCTTGTGTTCTTTCCTGGTTTTTGATGATGCTGAGCAATGTTTTTGCAAGGGTCACACGTGCCCATACAGGGAGAAGCCCCTTTGCAACTTTAACATCTTGACGCTCTCAAGCAGAGCTTGCTATCGAAGTTGACAGCCTCCTGTGTTTTTGTTTTGGCAGAAACTGAATTTCAGTCCTAGGACAGCTTCAGCACACTTGATCCTAGCTCTTCTCTCTCACTGCTCCCCTCGTGTGTGGCAGAAATCATATGCCCTGAAGTTTACCAGTCCCTTCATTTGAAAATCAGTTAATGTATGCGATCCTCATGAGAATTTTACTTTCTATAAAAGCAATCGCAAAGACTGGGTTTTGTGAAACCAGTGTTTTATGTGTATATTAATTGCACTCACAATAAGCTCTGCTTTCTAAATATTTCATGTTTCAGGTTAGCACTGGAATCATGCCCTGGAATAGTTTTGCTTTTCTGCTTTTATTTTTGGCTAAGGTAAAGTTGAGAACATTGTGATATTAGGTGTAGTGAGCCCTTTTAGTTTCTTCTATGTCTGTTTTCCTTTAAGCCAAAACCAGCAGACGGATACCAGTTTGTGAGCACCTGGCATCTCCCGGGCCTTTCCTGGGTCTTCCCTCTGCTGTCTCGTCTCGTGGACAGAGCAGTCATTCATGGAAGGTGAATCTGAGAATCTGTGCGTGGAATTAAGTAAATGTCATAGCTCTCTTCTGTGACGAACTGAATCACATTAAGCCCGGTAAATTGTAACAGCGGGTTTTGCACATACAAAGCATTGAACACCAGGACAGGTAACCAGGCTGCGACGCTTCTGGTCCTGCACAAGACCTCCAGTATCACAGCACATTTAACAAATTGGCAGCATTGAGTGTTTGAAAACGTCGTGTATGTGCCATGTCCGTGATTTTGGAGGGCCTGGAAAAACACCTCTGTGGTTATAGCAATCTTGATCAATGGGAGCTTAAGGTTAGTACTGGGGCAGACTGTGTTTTAAAGAATTAAGGTCTCTAGAGCATGTTTCAGTTTTCCCATGAAGAAGAAAGATGTTAGCTGTTCTTTCCTGGACTGTGGCTATCAGAGTGCCCCACCACGGTCACTCACATGTTTACTTCATTTCCGTTAGCCAGGCTGGGCTTGGGCCAGAATATTTGGTTGTCAAATGTCATATGAGGCTGAGGAACTGTTTTCTGCTTCATCGTTGGCATATGGAAATGCTGTTTTTCAAAGCATACTCTACTTTCTCATTTGTGTTTATATAAAATAATGGAATGGTTATTTTAACTGTGCAGTTTCCTATGCTTGATTATTTAATTGCAGAAAGATAACGGTTTTATTTTGCTAAAATCTGTGCTAGGAATTGTGCAAAATCTTTGTGAAATGCCCAGTTTACTAGCTTAAGTTATAGATCTTTGTATAGAAAAGAAAAAGCCTATTGCTACAAGGAGCATTGTCTTTATCGATGCAAAAAGCTTTAGGCTTATTGGCCGTGTAGTCAGTAAAATGCATCAGAACGTGGTGAACATTGAGAAAAGCATTGAAGTTTTAAAATGTGCCATGCAGTTTTCTTCAACTCCCTTGCAAGATACTTAATTTGAATAAAAGACCGAATAAAGTGTTCCCATTGAGGAAAGGGGCAGGAGGACTGTTGAGAATGTGTTCTGAATCTGAGCAGTCCTGCCACGCTCGTCTGTGATGTGGTGGTGTCCATGGTACCACTTTTACAGAACTTTAAGAATGCTACTTCTGTGAATAAAATACATTTATTCTTAGCATTTCAGTTTTGAGAAGTGTAAAACGTGTTAATGGTTTCTTTCCCTTACAGAATTTACTACTTCTTAAAAAAAAAAAAAAAAAAAATGCCGACAAGACTCTGAAGCACATTAATCACTTAAAAAGAAAAGAAAAAAAAAGGGCCAGGCGTGATGGCTCACGCCTGTAATCCCAGCGCTTTGGGAGGCCGAGGTGGGTGGATTGCTTGAGCCTGGGAGCTTGAGACCCAGGAAACAAGCCTGGGCAACCTGGTGAAATCCCACTTCTACTGAAAACACACAAATTAGCTGGGCGTGATGACTGCACACCTGTTGTCCCGGCTACTCCAGAGGCTGAAGAGAATGGCTTGAGCCTGGGAGGCGGACCTTGCAGTGAGTGGAGATCACGCCCTTGCTGTCAAGCCTTGTTGACAGTTTGGACGCTGCCTGAAAAACACCAACGATAATAACGTATGGGTGAACTGCCCGGCTGCTCTGTCTAGAGTAGAATAAATCCAATTACGTTTTTGTCTTTTATTAGCATTGAAATCTTCTTAATCATCCCTTTGTTTTCATTACATTGTAGCAATATATTGCTGTTTAGAGTCTGGAACAAGTAGACTTCTCTGGATCAGGTTCTTACTGGATTACTAAAACTTAGAATGATTTTTCCCCTCCTTGGATGTGACTTATAGAACTTTGCCTTTTGAGGTGATGTGCTGCATTTGATAGCGGACACAGGAACGCCCGAAGAATTCACTTACGGGGCTAAAACGTACGTGCTTTGTAGTGTTTCCCTCCTAGAATGAAAACGGTACCTCTCATTTGGGGGTCGATGATGCTATTTGCTGAAAACATTTTAAATTTTATTTATTTTAATTTTTTGAGACAGAGTCTTGCTCTGTCGCCCAGGCTGGAGTGCAGTGGCACGATCTCGGCTCACTGCAAACTCTGCCTCCCAGTTTCACGCCATTCTCCTGCCTCAGCCTCCTGAGCAGCTGGGGACTACAGGTGCCCGTGACCACGCCTGGCTAATTTTTTTATTTTTGGTAGAGGCGGGGGTTTCACCATGTTAGCCAGGATGGTCTCGATCTCCTGACCTTGTGATCCACCTGCCTCGCCCTCCCAAAATGCTGAGATTACAAGCGTGAGCCGCCGCACCTGGCCAAAAACATGTTTCTTTATTGCCTCAGTCCTCAGTTGGGTAGTCTGTTCTTTGTAGGACATTTAGGGAGCGCGGGGACATCTTGAGTCTTGAAAGGCGCGCTCTGTGAGATGGGAATCTTCCGGCTGCTTATTTAGGGAATCCTGCTGGCTGTCATTGACCGGAGAGCGCAGTTTCCTGGCTGCCCTGGTCTTTGAGGGGAGGGAGACTGAGGGGTCATTTTCCCACCTGGACCAACGTGTTTCTTAAACCTGGTTTGTGTATCATTTGAATCTTTTTAAGAAGCAAAAGCCACATCTGTGACTTTCAGATGTGGAAGTCATGTTAAAAATATATATATATATTGGCTACTATGAAGAAGTTTTGTCCTTGTGACCTGTGAATACAGTCACGGGAGAGCAGAATGTTCACGGTGTGGGTGCTTACAGTGTACATGTAGAGTCACATTCTTCACAGGTATTACGTTGAAAAGTGACAAATAAGAGAGAGAGATTTTCTTCATTACAACCTCGGTAAGAAGCTGGCAACACTCTTGTTTTTGGAGGGGTGTGAAGGGAATATTGAGAAAGTGTCATCAACATTAGACTCGCCCACTCTGGAAATCCTGTGCCGGCTGGAGTGAGGATCCCGTGGTGGAAAGATGCACCCCTCTGCCCGGGAGTTGAATCTTTGTGGCGCTCAGAATGTACGGTTCATCTCTATATAAAGGCAGAGTGTGAAACGCCGTGGAGGCTGAGAGAAGAGATGTGGTCAGCAAGTATGAATGAGACGTTTGGGGCTTGTTAGCACCTGGCGTGTGTGCAGCAAGCTTTGCTATCTGCACACGTGCGATCCTCAGAACACTGGTGTGTGGAGCCGTAGGGCTTCGAGGGCCCCAGCTGCTGGCGGGCTGAGGATTTCCCTGTTACCACCAGGAGAACCGTGATTTTGAAGGCTGTCACTCAATCCCAAGTCCCGGAAGGGGCTCCTTTCAGAGAGGAAAACACCCCTAGAGCCTCGGGCAGAATTCAGTGATTTTTCTTATAATGTTGCTTAGATTTCGCAAACATGAAACCAAGAACATATTTCAGGATGCTTATGGTTCTTTTGTAACCATGGAAACAAAGTAATTTGCAGTCGACGGACAGTTTGCGGAAGCTGAACTGCCTACAGCATGAGCACGGCGCTCTCCCTACCGCCCTGGGCCTTGCTCCGGTTTGCTGGGGAGGCTTGGCAGGGCCTCTTGGCTGGGATACCTCTCTCATGTCCCATGTTGCTACCCCTGGTCACAGCCATACTCCTGGGCACCTGCGCCGTGAGGACACTGGAGTGGACACGGAGCCACGGGGGAGCGGTTGGTCATGAGGTGGCATCCACATGGTCCGAAATAGGTTTCTGTTCATTAAGAATGATCATTGCAATAAAAACAGAGTGAAAGAAAACCCTCTACTGACCTGAGAATGCGTCAGCTGAGTTGGATGGGGAAGTGCAGTGAGGAAGAGTTGGATGGGGAAGTGCAGTGAGGAAGGTGAGGGCTGAAAGGAAATGTGGGAGGGAGAGGAAAGGAGAGAAGGGAAGTGAAAGGGGGAGGGAGGATGGGAGCGAAGACGGAGATGGAGGAGGAAGAAGAGAGAGGGCGGTGGGCAGGAGCCAGGGAAATGAGTCCCAGAGCCGGTTCCTGACCGTCGTGGGTGCGTCAGAGCTGATCTTCCAGGAGAGGCGGCCTGGGAGGGCTGACCCTTAGGAAGTGAGGGCCAGGGGGAGCTGGTTTTTTGGCCCTCAGCGGGGCTGTTGCTGACCTGAGATGCAGTCGATGGTTATCCCGAAAAGGTCGTGTGCATAGTCACCGTTTGCTGCCAGGTTGGAGAGAGAAATGCTCCTCCCCATGGGTTCTTTCTATTTTGTGGATTTTTCCCAGTTTACCTGAGCAGCCTGTCAGTGGAAATATTAGGGATTACTAACATGTCTCCATTCTACAGAGCAGTCGGCCAGCTTTGGATCCTGTAGTTGTTGGGGGCACCATTCCCGTCCTTTCAGTGCCGGCCCAGCGTGGAAGCCGCAGCCCGAGGCGCTGGGAAACCTGCGGGGTTCTCGCTGCCGGGGTTCTGATGGGAGTCGTGCGCTGGAAGAAAGATGTCCTTAGGGCAGAGCCTGGCGAGGAGGGGGTGCTGCTGTTGCAGCAGTACATGGAATTTCAAATGACGAATGAAACAAGCTTTTAATTATGACCAGAACTCTATGCTCTGCGTTCCTTCAAATGGAAACGTTGTGCTGAAATGAATTTGCTGTTAATCGGTTGCCTCATGCAAGACGGAGGGCTGGGAGCAAAGTAGAATGTGGACTTATCTACAAAGCTTCCTCCTCTCAGACTATTATCAGTTGGATGGTGCTACACAGGAATACATGAGAATTTGTGTGAGAAAGGTGATGGGTGCAGACCTGTGTGACCGGCAGGTGTGGGGGGAGGTTTGAGAGAAGCTTTTGGCTGAGTGGTGTCAGGTGCAGGTGCTGAAGTGTGATGTCTGTCTGGATGGAAGAGCACACACGCCTCTGGGCTGCGGGAAACAGATAAAGGAGAGGAGGTGGACAGACGTGAGTCGTGTCTGAGGAATGGTAGCAATTCAGACAGACCCAGGATCAGGCTCCCACGGGGGAGAAGTGGACATCAGGACCCAGGGAGCGTGGGGCGGGGGTCATGCCCAGGCCTCTGCGGGTCTTGCTCTTGTGTCAGCAGGGCCCTGTGCTTGCCCTCCTTAAAACTTTCGTGATCCATAAAATGGGCACGACAAAATCCACCTTGTGACACTGAAGCTTAAATGAGATGATGTACATGGTGTCTTCCTTCCCTTCCTGACACATCCTAGACTCACAGCTATGGTAGCAGCGACAGACTGGATGGAATGCTGGAGCCGCTTTGCGCCTGGTGAAGCCACATGGATTTGTGCGGTGCTGGCAACTGTCTCTGAAAGCCTTTGATCAGGGCAGTGGCAGTCTCGAGTGGCTCTTGGCATACTTCAGTCTGTGGAGTGCAAGGTTGACTGGAGATTTGAGGCCATTGATACTATCCAGGGGTGAGCTGATGGGGCCCTAAAACATGGGGGAAGGCCGTGAGGACTTGGCTGCCAGAAACATTGTAGATTTCTGGCTTCGAGAACTTGCTGACTTATGGACATAGGAAGGTAAACCCAGATGGCTCCAAAATTGTAAGTCCAGAAGAAAGGTGGGAGGGTACAATTGCTGAGTAGGTCATGGTTGCCCTGTCCCTTTCTTTCTGGCCATCGTTTCTCCTCCCTCCCCCTGCCTTTGTGGGCTGGAGGGCCTGAGCCTGCACAGCGGTCTATTTCATGGTGACGATGGCCGATTATTACCCTGCAGTAAGAAGTCTCTCCATTTTATTTGGCAGCAGTAGTTAAATAAATTTAAGGAGTGATGGTGTAGTAGTATTTGTTTTGTTTTTGCTTTTTTTTTTAAAATGTCATTTAAGTGAATGTTATTTCCAATTTCACTGATCACTTTGAGAGGCCAAAATATGCTTTGATTTGTTATTTTGTGTTTGAGCTAGTTTATTGCCTCACAGGAATGCCAATTATTCTGTTGTCACACATCATTAAGTAGCTCAAATTGTGTTACTATAATACTTAGCTGAATTACCTCCCTTATTTTGGCTTTTAAAAATCTAAAATCTGTGTGAAACACAGGATGGTGCATCTCCATTGAGGGTTGTTGAGAAGTGTGACTTTTCCTGGCATGCTTGAAAATCAGTGACATTATTTTATAGAAACACTTTGTAACTGACTCCAAAACTAGAAGCTCCTGTAAAGGGCAGGGTAGGCAACGTGTTATGCTTTGAGGGCCACAGAAGTCTCTGCATATATTTCTTTTGTGAAAACTTCAAAGTGTAAAAATCACTTCTGGTTCCCTGGCCAAGGCTCGGTCGGGGATCGTGGTTTGGAGACCCTTGACAGCAGCTTAGCTGAAATCTGGTCTCCCATGCGGTGAGCAGGAGCCCACCTCATTGCTTCAGCCAGGAAGATGCTGCCCTCATGCTGGAATTTACTTCAAACAAACTTGAAAGCTCTGGCACGGCTGCTCATTTCCATACTGTTGCAGGCTATGTAAAATACGGAGCATGCCTTGGCGTTTTGATTTTGTTACTCCTCTTGAACGGCTCTGAGATGGCTCATCGCGAGTTAGACACTTCCAGAAATGATCAAGCAGAGCTGCAGTCATCTTGCAGATCAAGTGAAGTTTTTTCTGAAAGCTTGTTACAGGCTTAAATTTCTGATCCCGTTCCATCCACTGATCTTGTATGATTGGTTTCTTTTTGCACCCATTTGGGCTGTGAATCGTCTCCCCACCGTGGTATAACTTTAGCTCTGATTTCATGCATAAGCTGGTATCCTCACTCCTCTTCTGCGAGGAGAAAGCGCTGCAGGTCCTGCCTGGTTTCCGTCCCCTCCCTGCACGCGGATGGATTGGGAGGTATTTGTGGTGTGTGAACTTGCTACCCCTAGAGGCTCCTTGTTCACTCCCCTGGATCATACTCCTCCCTACTCCCATAGACTGTACTCCTCCCTCGTGGTTCATTCCCCAGACCTCATTCCTCCCTCCTCCTTCCTGGCTCACTCCCCTGGACCACACACCTCCCTCCTGGTTCACTCCCTGGACCACACACCTCCCTCCTGGTTCACTCCCTGGACCACACTCCTCCCTCCTGGTTCACTCCCCGGACCACACTCCTCCCTCCTGGTTCACTTCCTGGACCACATTCCTCCCTCCTGGTTCACTCCCTGGGTCGAACTCCACCCTCCTCCCTCCTGGTTCACTGCCCTGTGTCCCCACGCCTCCCTCCTGGTTCACTGCCCTGGGCCCCCACGCCTCCCTCCTGGTTCACTGCCCTGGGCCCCCACGCCTCCCTCCTGGTTCACTGCCCTGGGCCTCCACGCCTCCCTACTCTCCTGAGCCGCATTCCTCCTTCCTGGTTCACTCCCCTGGGTCCCCACTCCTCCCTCTTTTGGGGGCTTGGTAGTTTCTGCTGTGCTTGTTCCAGCACGATAAGGCTGAGTGGCAGCTCCAGGGCTGTGGCTGCTCACGCAACTGTGGCATTAGTGCAGAGAACTGCGGGGATGCAGCTGCCCTTGCTGTGATGCTTCAAGTGTCATAGTCGATATGGGAAACTGGGTGTGATGTGGATGTCCCAGAAAGGGACAGGAGCCTCCCCTCAGCCTCTGTCAAACACTTCTCAGCCAGGCGTGGTGGCTCATGCCTGTAATCCCAGCGCTTTGGGAGGCCGGGGCGGGCGGATCACCTGAGATCAGGAGTTGGAGACCAGCTTGGCCAATGTGGTAATTTTTGACGCATTAAGGATTAAGGAAAATGACTCACACTCGTTTGCCTTGCTTTATAATTGACGATTGGTGTAGCCCAGTAGTGTGAACTTGTTAAGCAAGCATTCTTACCGAAAGACTAATCTTTAAAACTCTCTTCCTCTGGACACGTCTTTGGCTGCTGTAATCAAATGCAATATAATCAGCACTGGTTAATGGCTTTCCTTGCTGGGCTAACAAATGCTCCTCAGAAACATTGGTTTCTTGTTGTTTTCATTTATAAGTATGTTTTAAGCCTTCTAATTTTTCTAGCTTTCCTGCGAGTTGGGAATAACTGTGATGGGTGCTTAGTTTGGGATGTTGACGTACACTCTATGCCCAGCTACTATGCCATTGTGTGAACACTGATTTCTCACTTTCTCATGAAGACTGATTTCACCTAGTTTGGTAAATTCTATTAATTTTAAGGAAGGGGGTGGAATGCAACTGCTGTTAGGAGGCTTTTTTAAGGATCGAGGAAATGTTGCCATGATTATTACCATTACAGAAGGAACATAAAAACACGTGCTGCCTTCAGTCATGATGAATCTGTAAGTCCGCATCTGTGACTGCAGAAAACGGCAGCCCCAAATCTTAAAATCGTGTGGATGCACCAAGTCCATCTGCAGGGCACTGTGGAGCAGCCTGCATTAGCCGAAGGTGGCCCACAAGCCCTGAGGGATGGTGTCTGAGTTATGATAAGGCTCTGACTTGGGATTAAACAGGCCTCCAAATACTGTGATATTCTAAACAAAGACACGATACTGCCCAGGGAGCCCAGTGGACACCTGTAGGCAGTGTAGGTGAGAAAAGGCTCCAAGGAAGAAGCTCATCTAGGAGGATTCTGTAAGGCAGTAGACACATCAATGTTCACATAGGAGTGTTGAGCTATATTCATTCCTTTTAAGCAGCCAGGCTTGTGTGTGTTTTCAGGGGTACTCACATGGCGCCCCTTTCACCCTCACTGCTGGTCAGGTGAGGTGTTCAAGACTAGCCTGACCAACAAGGTGAAATCCCATCTGTACTTAAAAATATAAAAAATTAGTCGGGCGTGGTGACAGGCGCCTGTAATCCCAGCTACTCGGGAGGCCGAGGCAGAAGAATCACTTGAACTCGAGAGGCAGAGGTTGCAACAAGCCGAGATTGAGCCACTGCACTTCAGCCTGGGTGACAAAGGGAGACTCTGTCTTAAGAAAAAAAAGATTTTAAAAAACCCTACATGCCCCTAGTTGCTTCTGTAGGAGACGGCATGTTCCCAAAGGTAGACTTTGTGTTGAGGACTCTGCAGCGTCAGGCTGGAGATAGTCTCCCTTCCTAGCAGCGTGGGCCCCTGGGCTGCTCTTCTACCAGAAGGGATGGTGGCATCTCTGGGAGGTATCTGTGGACTCAGATCTGTGTGGATTAGTGACTTGTGTTACTCACAGATACATAATTTTATGGGTAAATGAATACCTGGACTGGCTGCAACTTCAGGACGAGATTCGGAAGTAGGGAGTGAAAAGTGACGACGGAACCCTGGGCTTGTCTTGCCGCCCCAAGGCCCCGATCGGGGCGCCTTCTCATCTGAAGTCCCAGCACGAGGTCAGGGTGGCCTTCCCCTCTGAAGCCCCCAGCAAGTGATCGGGGCATCACTCCCCTCTGAGGCCCCAGAACCTGGTCGGGGCGCCCTTCCCTTCTGAATCCCCCAGTACCTGGTCGGGGCGCCCCTCCCTTCTGAATCCCCCAGTACCTGGTCGGGGCGCCCTTCCCTTCTGAATCCGCCAGTACCTGCTCGGGGCGCCCCTCCCTTCTAAAGCCCCCAGACCCTCCTGGCCCTTTGGTGCTGCTTCTCCAAATGCTGCCCTTGGCTGTTTTCCAGGAGTCACCTGCACCCGAGCAGGCTGCCTGTTTCACTTCTCAGATCTGGGGTGTCGGTGAAGCTCATTTATCTTGTCTTCCTCCTCATGTGCCATATCTCACCTATTGTCTGTCAGAGTTCGTGTGAGTACGTGTTGTGCGTTCTTAGGCTGTAATCGGTGCTTAGGTGACAAGAACGTCTTAGAGCAATGGACTGTCTGCTCTAAAGGACGCTGTGGATGAATCGAGACACGGTTTACTTGTGGGGTTTAAATTTCCTGGGTGTTGGAGGCAATTGGGGAAAAAAAGTCTAAAAAAGCCCCTGGGGATGAGGAAGGCAATAATGAAAAAAATTACTCTATACACACTTAGCAGTGGATTTAATTTGTAGGTGAATTTTGCATTTTGGGAACTACTAAAGCTACTGTTTGTAGGGATTCCTTGATGAGCTTCTTGTTTTCTGTCAAGTGGAAGGTAAATTGGATCGGTTTTGTCTTTAATTCTGACTGACTAGGATCTACTTTCTTTTTCCCCCCATTCACGTTAGGGTGGGGATTGGACTAGAAGAGCTATAGGATCTCTTTATTTCTGATCTTAAATGAATTTTTTCTTTACTCACTTTTTTTTTTTTTTTTTTTTTTTTTTTTTGGTGAGCTGCTATTTTTTCCTTTAATGCACTGTTCTTTGGTTTGGGAAATGTGGTCTATTTGTATCGTGCTTTAAATGTACACAATGGTTCTAAATTGCTATTTTTCGTTAAAGTTAGATATAACATCTTAATTAAAATGTCATCTAAAAATCAGGCACAATCTGAGGCCTGGAGACCCCTCTTGTCACTTCCAGCCATGTCTCCTTCCCTGGCCACGTTGCCTCTGGCCACATCTCCTCCCCGCACCACACCGTGTTATCCCCACAGCACGTCACCTCTGGCGACATCAACTCCCTCCTGGCCACATCACCTCTGGCCTCACTGCCTGCCTGCCTCCCTCCCTCCCTCCTGGTGGCCTCCGTGGCTCCTGCTGTCTGCCCTCCCGTGGGTGTGTTCGAGGCTCTTTCCCCATTTTCTGCTCCTGAGTGGGTCTCGGGGCCTGGATGTTTCACAGGATGCAAGTTTCTTCCCTTCCAGCCACGGGTCTCTAAGCGACAAGTCCAGAGAGGGCACTAAGCTCTCCTTACCCACCTGGGGGCCCCGAGCCCTGACCGCCGACCACCAGGGCTTTTCTGTAGGGTGTGGGGCAGACTCATGCGTGAATTGGGCTAAAAAGGTGCTTCCAGGAATCCTTGTTTTAAGTGCACTGGAGCAGAGCTGGGGAGCGGGGACCACCTGGTTTGCTCAGAAGTTGGTCCTGATCACAGCCGATGAGTCAACATAAGCACCTCCTGAATGAAGCATTCCACAGACTGATTTTACACATGACAGTTGTGATGGCTGGAAAAGGCTTCACACAATGAGAGAGTTTGAGCTGCATTTGAAGGAAGAACAGGTCCCTGTAGGTGGAAATGAAAGATAAGGGTGATCCAAGCCCTCAGTAGCAGCGGGGGTGGGGTGGTGCAGACTCCCCATGGATGGTGGGCATGGCTGAAATGCAGGAGAGGGCAGGGGTGCGAAGCAACAGCAGGGCGGCATTAAAATTCCCCTGCAGAGAGGGGACGTGACTGAGATACTATCACATGTATACAACTGAGAGATGATTTGAGAATGATTTCTGGGAGCCTGTGGGAAGAGCACGTGGTCATCATCAGTTCTCGGGATCTCTTTATGAAGTGAAGGAGCCGTGCCTCTGCCTATCTTGTGAGCTGTTAAGATCAAATCGGATAATCTTCAGTGAGCCTTGTAAATGCTAAAGCTTATGACAGGCTGTTCCATCCCCCTTGTCTTCACCCTCCTTTCCTCCTCGGAAACGTGAACCCTGCTGGGTACCTCATTATCTGCCTGGCTTCCTCATCCATAACGTGAGCCCTGAGTACTTGCTGGGTATCTCGCTGTTCACCTTCCTTCCTCAGTAACATGAACCCTGAGTATTTGCTGGTACCTCGCCGCCTGCCGTACAGCTGGTTGTATCCTTCTCAAACGCACTTAGCTGGCACATAAGCGGAAGTGCTCGCCGGGCTTTGGGAGGGCTTTCTGACATGTGGGTGCCTGCTTTTCCCTGTTAGGCTGGAGCTGCAGGAGCCCTCCTAGACCAGACAGAGGACCAAGGCTGTGGCCTCGGGGTGGGGGCTGTTGGAGCTCGCTGGGTTTATTGTGTGGGTGAGAGCAAACTTCAGTCCCACTGCGGCATCGGGATTCAGGGTTCCTTCTGGAATGTTCTGAGTGAGAAACAGGAAGTGTGCACAGGTGCGTCTTCTGCGGATTTTATGGTTATCTTGGGAGAGCACTGGTGCCTCTGAGCTATGAACCTGCAGAACCACTTCTTCCACTAACGGCCGCCTTTATAGAAAGAATGACTTACAAACGATGCCACTTCAGATGGAGGTATTTGCAGCTGTGGCCTGAAAAATGAACAAAATGACTTTCATCTCAAGGAAAGTACCTTACATTATTCCCAATGATAGACATTTGAGCTTTCCAATGAGTATTAAAATATAAAAATCTTGTGTCCACCACTTTCTCATGTGATCAATGGTGATATTGATGTGTTTTTGTTTGTTTTTTGATATAGAACGAAATGTGGAAGTTGCTCATAATTATGAACCAGTGTTTTCTAACCAATGTGTGATTACAAAATCGTGTGCTGGTAAAAGCCATTCAAGTGCAGGACGGACCAGTTGACTCAGAAGGAATTGGGGCAGAAAGGCCCGTCGACCAGAGCGCAGTCTCTGCGTTGCAGACAGCCTGTGCGGAAGTGCCACTTGTTACATTTGGCAGCAGAGAATACTTAAAATGATCTGAATACACAATGAAAATACTGCTTCCTACTTGTATATCAGCGTGGGGTCGGACATCTTTCATAAACTTCAGCCACGGCTCTGTAGCCCACTGAACGCAGATGCAGGCATGAGAATCCTGCTGTCTGAGGTGCAGGGATGTTAGGTGTTTTCACAGCAGCACAAACTGTTGCCACGCTGCTGCTTATTTTGGAAAATGGTTTCTTCTTGAAGACTGTGTTAAGATGTAATGACTTTATCATTGTAAAATAAACTAAATTGTTTTTTTTTTTTATTTTTTATTTTTTGAGACAGATTCTTACTCTGCCACGCAGGCCGGAGTGCGGTGGTGTGACCTTAGCTCACTTCAACCTCTGCCTCCTGAATTCAAGTGATTCTTGTGCCTCAGCCTCCCTAGTAGCTGGTACTACAGGTGTTCGCCACCATGCCAGGCTAATTTTTGTATTTTAGTAGAGATGGGGTTTCGCCATGTTGGTCAGCGCAGTCTTGAACTCCTGACCTCAAGTGATCCACCTGCCTCTGCCTCCCAAAGTGCTGGGATTACAGGCATGAGCAGCCACCACTCCCGGCCTGATAAGAAAGCTTTTTTGTGATCTTGAATAAAGTGCAAAGGGTTCCTGAGACCCAAAAATTTGAAAACTACTGGCTTAAACTGAGAAAATTGTCCACGATTTTTCAGTGTATCTTCTAATCTGTTGATGGAGAAAGGACGGTAAGGGTTGCTTTACTTTTTTCCTTTCACAACTCAATGGTGCTGGGACAACTAGGGTATCCACATGGAAAAGGATGGACTGGACCCTTCCTCACCCTACACGCAAAGCTCAAAATGGACCCAGTGTAAGGAGTCGACTGTGAGACCCATTCTGTCAGTCTGCTGGGTACCATAACGGACACCACAGACCGTGCGGCTTAAACAACAGCATCTTATTTCCTTTTTTCTGGAGACTGGAAGCCTGGGATCAAGGTGCGGCCAGTGTTGGATTCTCTGGGGCCTCACCCCATGCTGTGTAGACGGCGTCCTCTCTGTGTCCTCAGAGGTTTGTCTTATGTGCATGCAGCACTGAGGACTGTGTCTAAATTCTCTCAAAAGAATACCAGTCATACTGGATCAGGGCCTACTCTTAAGATCTTATGTGACCTAAATTTCCAAGTTAAAGGCCCTGTACACTTAGGTACAGTGACATTTTGAGTTTCCGGGGTTGTGACTTTAACATGTGAATCTTGAGAGGGGGGATAGTTCAGCCCATGACACCTTTAGGGAAGAATCCTGGTGAAACTGCTACGTTGGATTAGGCAATGTTTCCTTGGCTGAGACGTCTAAAGCTGTAACAAGCAACTGAAGGGAAAAAGACGGGATCAAAATTAAAAATGTTCATTTCAGAGGATACTCTTAAAGTAAAAAGACAACCCACAGAACGGAATACATTATCATGATAAGGACCTGATATCATGAATATATTTAAAAGCTCTTAGTAAAAATCCAATTTAAAAATGGACAAGGGATTTGAATAGACATTCTCTAAAGAAAGACATTATAAATGCCTTAAAAAGCACATGAGATGTTTAGCAGAATTCATCATCTTAGAAATGGAAATCAAAACTACCGTGAGATACCACTTCACAACCACCGGGATGGGTAAAACCCCAGTATTGGACAGGGACATGGTGGTGAATTTGGGAAAACTGAAATCTTGATATATTGCTAGTGGGAGGGGGAGTAAAATGGTACAGTTGATTTGGAAAAGTCTGGCAGTTTCTCAGAAAAGTTAAACATGAAATCACCGTACAACCCAGCAATGTCACTCCTAGGCATACGCCCAAGAAAATTGAAAATATTTTTGCCAAAAAAATCTTATGCAAGAGTCTTCATAGCAGCATTATTCGTAGTAGTAGAAACAGTCCAGGTATCTGTCAACAGGTCACTCACTGTGAGATTCCACTCTCCCTGGACGTGAAAGATGTCAGCACCGAAGGTCACGCACTGTACGATTCTCCTCACAACAGGTGTCCAGAATGGGCAAATCCAGAGAAACGGAAGTCGGCTGGCGATTGCCAGGGGCTGGTGGAAGGAAGGAGCAGGTGCTGACTCTTAATGGGTTCAAGGTTTCTTCGACCCGTGGTGAAAAAGTCCCGGAATTACATACTAGTGGTTGATGTACAGCTTTGAGAATATGCTAAAAAGACTGAATTGTATCCTTTAATATTGGGGCTTTTATGGTTTGTAAATTCCTTTCAATTTCAAAAGGAACTCAAGAACTTTGGTGTTGATATTTGGATTGTGAAAGAGACAGTATCCAAAACAAGTTACTATGTAACTCGCGTCCCCAGAGTTAAACTTCATTTTCTGAGGATCTTAAAGGAAGTGTTTGAGCCTAGGAGACACAATGATCCTATACTAGATGTTACACCCCATCTTACTGATTTCTATCTCACAGAACCATATTCAGGGAAAAACGACATGTAAACGTGAGCTGAATGCTATGCAGAGACACATTCCTCTTACCCGGATGATCTTTAGTGGTGCAGTAAGAGATGAGGTCATAGCAACGGTAGTTTAGCTAGTTTAATTTCCATGGCAACAGGAATTTGGCACATCGGATGAGTTAGATGTCCCTGCACAGCTCCTAACGGGGTTGCCCATTTCTGTGTGGTGTCTGTGTATATTCTCGCTGTGGAAATAAGTGATAGCACCTGCACAAACACTTGCCCGGAAACGCTCACGAAGCTGGTGAAGGCAGAGGACAGGCGAGAGGGAAGCATGGCTCAGCCCTGGCAAAGAAGATCGTTATTCCGAACGCAGTCAGGTGGAGAGTCTTGCTGCTGGTGTCTGGGAAATGTGTTGTGTTTGCTTCTATCTGAACAGCTGGACCTGAGCGTGTCTGTGCTTTGACATTAAATCTGTACAGTATCCTTGGCAGGGTGTGTATCTCTGTGGCAGAGGACACCCCAGCCACAGTGGATGTCAGCGGCGGTGGCTGGACTCAGGGTCTGTGAATGTTGCGTGATCGAACGTGTTTGGTTCATTCTCAGCTCCTGCCCAGGTGCCTCCCGAGCATCGGGTGCTCTGGCTCCCCAAACCCTTCCCATCTGTGTGTAGCATGACCACCACCTTCCTACCATGTGTTTGTCCTACCATGGCTGCCGTGTCTAACGGGCGCTTTGCTTTCCAGCTACTTTCCTATAATCAAAACCCTTGAGGCCGGGCGCGGTGGCTCAAGCCTGTAATCCCAGCACTTTGGGAGGCCGAGACGGGCGGATCACAAGGTCAGGAGATCGAGACCATCCTGGCTAACACGGCGAAACCCCGTCTCTACTAAAAACACAAATTAGCCGGGCGAGGTGGCGGCGCCTGTGGTCCCAGCTACTCGGGAGGCTGAGGCAGGAGAATGGCGGGAACCCAGGAGGCGGAGCTTGCAGTGAGCTGAGATCTGGCCACTGCACTCCAGCCTGGGCGACAAAGCGAGACTCCGTCTCAAAAAAAAAAAAAAAAAAAAAAAAACCCTTGAACGACTTTGCCTGCGTTTCAGAGACGATAGGGTATTAGTCTTTCATGATTGCTCTGAGGATTTCCAAAAGCAAATGAAACTTACAGGATGTAAGATATTAGAAGTGACAGTAATTATAGATGAGTTTTCTCAGTGTGTTGATTTTTGTAAAATTACATAGCACTCTATTTTTAAGTGTATGGTTTGGTGGCATTAAGTGTGTTCACACTGTGGTGCCACGATCACCGCCATCCATCTCCAGAACTTTCTGGTCTCCCCACGCTTGAAACTCGGTCTACCCAACACCAGCTCTCCTCCCGCCCCAGCTCTGGGAAGCACTACAGGTTGCTTACAAAATAGGCTTTTTCAGTAAGAGAAGGGGAAGGAAAAGAGCTCTAAAGACTGTCTTGAGATTTGAGGAAGTGTTTTAGGTTTTGCTGTCTGGTTCCCGGTGTAAAGGAACTATTGAAGACGTGGGAAGGCGAAGGTCTGTGATCTCAGGAAGTGCTGGGCTGGGCAGCTTTCCTGCTGTGACGGGGGCACTTGCCCTCAAACCCGCCTGAGATAATCTCCTGAGGATGGTGCTGCCTTGTGACAGCTCTGAACTTGGTCTCCTTGAACGTTGCCAGGTACATAAGCTTTGGCGGTTACCGTCTAGTGTCTGTGGAAGACCTAGAATTTGAACATTGTTGACTTTAGAACACACTTATTTGTATAACACTCTACCTGTTCTCATCAATGTGTTCTCTTTTTTTGCCTTAATATTCTGTCTTGCGGTAGCAGTAGTTGCAGCGGACGCTACTTCTGGTTCATGGTCATTGCCAAACACAAGCTTCTGGAAACCGTGTGAAAAATGAAGGGGAAAGTGCTTTTCTGCAAAGGCCTTTTTTGAATATCTTGTTTTTTTCTGGAATATCTGTTGTGGTGTAAAACGTTTTCATATTTAGAGGTTTGTAACGTGTTTTATACTGGTTAGCTTTGAAACCCCATGTTTTTGGCATGTCATGGGGCTACTTTGTCCTGTTATTCTATGATATAGCTGGTTTGCAAAACTATTGGTTATTTCCCTTTAAAAACCAAAGCAACTTACAGATTGAGTGTGATTCCTGTAAGAATTTAATTGTAAAATTGATTTGTGTTCAATAAGCTTACTGGAATGGCTAGATCCGTGGACAAAAAGATAAGAACATGTCAAGTCTCTGGGCCATGAAGGACTTCCAAATAATACACATGATACATAGTAATTTCTTAACAAAAGATTAGATTTAGTGCATAACTATTTAAAACCTCCACATTTTCTGTTATAGGCATTCCACAGTGCCCATGGGAGTAGGCTGCAGGACTGCCTATGGAATCCGAGGTCTGTGGGTGTTGAGGTCCCTGCTCTAAAATGGCATCGTGTTTGCATATGACATACGCACATCCTCCTGCAGACAGTCATGTCAGGGTTGCTCATAACAGCTATACCATGGACATGCCATGGGAGTAGTTGTTTAATGAATAATAAATTCTGAATGCTTAGTACAAACACATTAAAAAATATTCTTGATCTATGATTGGTTGAATCCACAGGCCTGGAACCCCGGGAGAGTGTACAAACTCTAGAAGCAAAACGAACAAAGAACTTGAGGTCAGCAGTGACGTGTGTGGGATCACACTGAATCTCATGTGTTTTGCTGTCTGTGTCACTGTGTCCCGTGTAAACGGGAATCATTTGTCGCTTAAGGTAAAATAGGTAATGGGAAACATTACAGAATGGGCACGAAGGCGCGCCCCTCATTACCCCGTGTTACAGCCAAGCATCTGCCTCCTGGGGAAGGATCTGTTCTGTGGGGAGTCTAGACGTTGATGATTTCCGGATGTGTGAAGGTAAACGCCCTCCAAAAAGCGTGGCTTTGGCCGGAGCACGTCAGACGAGAGTTAGCGTGGCATGGAGTTTCCACAGTGCCCCTCAGGCCTGCTACTTCTCTCCTCTCCCCACCCCTGGCCCTGACTCTTACCAAGGGAGGAAAGTTCAGCTCCAGTAGAGCCCCGCGCAGGGCTGTGGATCTCTAGGGCAGGTGCCACCTTCGCCTGAACAGGCTGTGTCAGAGGAGGGTCTGGCCGTACTTGAGCTGTGAGAGATGCTCTCAGAGATCCAGCATCTTGCAAACCCAGGTGCTGAAGGTTCCTCCTCCACCGTCCTGCGGGGAAGGGGGTCTTATCCTGCTTCCCCTCAACCCGAGCGGACTTTTGTCTGTTCTGTACACCTAGGTTTTCAGAACAGTTATTGTTAATCATCTAGCAGACAAACACCATAAGGTGAGAGCCTGGGAGGGTAGAGGGGGCTGTGGAAGGTAGTTTTCTGAATAACAGTGTTCAGATTCCTGTTTTGCCGTCATTTGACCCAAGGCCTCCAGATAATTGAAATATTGTCAGGAAGACACCCATTTTGTATCTGAGGTTTTTTCATGT
Organism: Macaca nemestrina; assembly: GCF_043159975.1. Lineage (NCBI taxonomy): Eukaryota > Metazoa > Chordata > Mammalia > Primates > Cercopithecidae > Macaca > Macaca nemestrina. Next base: position 282,117 of record NW_027257573.1, on the reverse strand, counting down.
TTGTTTTTGGTTTTGTTTTGTTTTTAAGGAATGGGTGCAAACTTCTAACCAGGGACCTGACAAAAGAGAAGGATTTCTTTTCAAAGTGAAGGTCGGGGATGGTTGGCATTTGCCATCTGTGACTAGCAGGGACCCAGGCTGCTTCCCTCCTGCCGCCCGACTCCTGCCCCTCCAGCTCCTGCCCCTCCAGCTCTTGCCCCTGTTCCCACCAGCAGGAAGAGGAGCGGGAAGCTGCCTTTTCCCCTTTAAGGGGATGAGGTGAGAGTTGCACCTGCCATTTCGCTAGTCCCTGGGGTGATTCTCCAGCATGGGTGGGAGTTGGGTTTGGAGGCCCGAGCCCCGTGAAGCTGGGGTTGCTTTTCCCTGAGCAGTGGGAACCTAGACTCTGGGAAGTGGGGTCAGAGGGTAGCCTTTGCTGCATCCGCAGGAGGGGCTTCTCGTCCCAGTTGACATCTTCACTGCCAAAGGGGTTGTGGCCTTCATGGTCCATTGACAGAACGTTACTTGTTTTTGTTTGTTTTTTAAGCACATTGAACCCTAATTCCTTTGGCCTTTACTAAAGTGGCACTTTGTAATTCCACATGATTTCATCGTTATACTCGCAGGAGAGAATGCTTCCTGTAAACCAGAAGGATCTCTGAGACGGTTCTCGTCCCATAGAGAGTTCCTTTTCCCAAGGTTAAAGACACAGCCTCACGAGGGGTTGAGGACACACTGCGACAGCCTCAGGAGGTCCTGGACACGTGCCCAAGGTGTTTGGGGCACAACTTGGTCTTACAGATTTTAGGGAGATGTGAGACAACAATATATGTGAGATGTACGTTGGTTCGGTCCAGGAAGGGAGGGACGGCTCGAAGCGGGGAGGGGTTTCCAGGTCACAGGTAGATCAGACAAAAGCGTTTCTGGTGTACCTTTCCAGAGGAAGCAGTCAGATCCACATTTATCTCCGTGTGCAGATGGGGACTTTGGGTTCTCTCCTCTGTCATGAGGAATTTCCTTGTGGATCGGTTGTGAGGGAGGTACATGGCTTTTTTTTTTTTCCTCCCCCAGTAGCTGTCTCTGTTTGGAAGAGCATGGGAGGTAGGTTTGCCCTAAGCTGTTCCTCACATTGACGTCCCTTTAGCTTAGTGATTTTGGGGTCCTGAGATGTATTTTCAACCGCATGTTTCTGAACACACTGGCACTCTAAACAGTGTTGTAGGAGGCATCTAACTTACTTAGAAGAAGAATCTATTTGGAAGGACTTGAGCACCTTCATCCTTGAGAGAACCAAGCCTTTGTTTAGTTTGCTTTGCCCCGAGGCTGTTACTCTGCCCTGGGCTGTGCGGCCTTAGAAAGCTGTGCCCCTCTGAGCTCCTGCCTGTGGAATCTGGTGACTTTGGAGTTAATCCAGCAGCTACATGTTTTGGAAAGCAGATTGCCTCTTAAAGTGTTGGTGATTATGATTCTAACACTAGAATTTCAGTGTGTATTTTCCACCCTTCTTACTTTGTCTCCTCATACACTGAGATGCTGCTGCATTTGCCCTTAGGCTTCACTGAGGGAGGGTCAGTTCTGACCCTATCTTAGATATTGACCTTTGAACGGACAGAATCGGGATTCAGAAAAACCCTCGAGCTGTGAGAGTGTGCTGATATCTATGTAAGTGGGGTTCATGTGTCAAACTCAGGTTTAAGAAAAACCAATTCTAGGCTGGGCATGGTGGCTCACACCTGTCATCCCAGCACCTTGGGAGGCTGAGGTGGGCAGTTCACTTTTGAGCCCAGGAATTCGAGACCAGCCTGGGCAACATAGCAAGACCCTGACTCTACAAAAAAATTAAATAGGAGTGGTGATGTGCACCTGTGGTCCCAGCTACTCGGGAAGCTGAGGCTGGAGGATCACCCAAGCCTGGCAGGTTGAGGCTGCAGTGAACCCTAATAGCACCACTGTACTTATGGTGTGCCTGAGTGACAGAACAAGAACCACCACCACCACCCCCACACACTCACACACAAAGTATCAATACATGCAGAGGCCAGTTCTGCTGGGCCACCTGTTAAGGCTACTCTGGGCCTCACGGTTTTAGAAGGGTCTGTCCGGGGGCGAGAGGGAGTGGCTTGAGGGCCTAGAAGCCAGTTCTTGTGGTTCAGCGTGACTGCGGATGTGGAGCTGGGGGCAGGGCTCTCCAGGGCATGAGTGGGTAAACGGACGGGCTTCCAGGATGAGTCCCTGTGACTTGGCCTGGTTTACATCTGTCCAATACAAATCCACAGTTTCTTACTCTAGAAGCTTCTGCCGGGGCTGATGGACTGGCCTGGGGAGAGAGGGTGCCCTCAGAGCCTCAGGGTGCCATCTGGTTTAGGCAGAGCACTTAGTCACCTAGATCTAGGATTTATGGCACTACAGGGGACTCATCACACTCGGAGCAGCAGCCATCTGCATTCTAGACTTGGTTCTAGGCGAAGTACTTTGGAGTCTGTTGGTACCCTGTGTTCTGTTTATCTGTAAAACCAGTTAGAGTTATAACTAGTTACAACCTATGATTAAAATTTTGCTACAGAATATGGCAGTTGTGGTGGAGCCTGGCCAGAGACCCCCCTCTCGTATGCTGCCGCGTGCTGGGGCTGCAGGCGTTGACTGCATCGGCTGCCCCTCCTGGCGTGTCTATGTTCTTGACACCGGTGCCCATCGAGGCGCGGCCTGTGGGACTCGTGCAGCCATTTGTCTCCGTGTTCCTCTGAGGTTCCGCAGACTTCACGGTCCCGTGGCAGAGCGTAGAGTATCTGCTTGCATCCTGATCTCCCCAAACCCCAGGACAGGCCAAGAGTTCCTTACACACAACTGCAGAGGGCCCCGTGGTGTGGATTTGCAGAGACACAGCCTTTCCCCAGTTCGGCCTTCATCTCCAGAGTTGGCTTTAGGGTGATAGAAACTTCACCTGAACCCTGAAGCTTTGGTGCTAGGAATTCGGTGACCGGCACAGATGATACCTCGTTTCTCTGCATTTGTAGCAATAGTTGTTAACACGACCACGAGATGTACAGAGGAAGGAAAAAGGAGGTTTTCTTTTCAGAGTAACACTCTGTGCTTTGGGAAATGTGGTCTCGGGGGAGCTGTAAGCACGTGCCCATCAGGAGGGGAGGAGGCCGCGGCGTTACACGTTCCGGGGTTTGTTGGCTGTGTGTGTTCATCGGGCTCGTGGAATGTTGGAACGTTTACAGGGAAAGTGCGGTTTGTTCATCTGGTTCGTGCAATGTCTGAACACTTATAGGGAAAGTCTAGCACACATGCAGTGAGTTAACCTGTAACATCCATGTTCGCCTTGGGGCAGGCGTAACATTTGAAATGAGGTGGACTGGGCGTGTCATGTACAAAGGTGAGCTGTTGGGCGCAGACGTTTATGCGCAGCCTCAGTCACAGCCAGGACTGGCTCAGGGTCTGCAGCTTGTGGCGGGAAGGGACATTCACGAGGCCATTCTGTCCAGTTGGGGCTGCCGGCAGGGTCCCAGCATGGGGCTTCTGATTGTGGAGGAGACTTCATGCTGGTTAACACACTGTACAGGAGTAGTGCCGTGGAGCTTTGGGGTCCACCTTCCCTATGATGCCGGTTACATTTCTCTCCGGACCTCATCGTAGCCACAGAGAGTGCACCTCGTTTGACAGCAGGGGGTGCCATGTTGATATAGTAATTTATTGTATTAACCTTTTTATTACTATTTTAATAACTTTTTTTCTTTTTAAAGAGATAGAGTGTTGCTGTGTTACTCAAGCTAGACTTGAACTCGTGGCCTCAAGCAATCCTCCCACCTCGGCCTCCCAAAGTGCTGGGCTTATATACGTGAGGCAGTGCACCCAGCCTACAGCCATGTTTTTAAAACTCAGCACTTTAAAAATCCTACTCCTTTCACCCCCTCAATCACGCTGGTTAGCCTTGTGCAAACCTGGGGTGTCAAGATCTTGGCCCCCCTTTTATTTTACCCTTCGACCTCAAGTTCTGATGAGAACAGCAGTTACAAAATGGGCATTAGGTGATTCTTCCGTTACTAAAGCCAGAATTCTCACCAGTTAGAGATGTTTGTCCCCAGGATCCCAGAAAGCTGTTTTGAATCAAGCTTGGAGCAAGTAAGTAAGGAACTAAACTCTTGGTCCTCTGCTTAGCACCTGGGGAATGGGTTGTTGATACCCTTTGATCTGTGCTCACGTGCTGCATCTCGTCACGGGAAGCAGAGTCGCCCTGTGGAATAAAGTCCGGCTCACGGTGGCACGTCGAGACGCTCGGGGATGTCAGTCCCTTATACAGCGGCAGACTTGGAGACTCAGCATCACGTGCAGAGCCCGGGCAACCGGAGTGCATCCACCTTAGAGACCACACGGCCGGTCGGCAAGGTGGATGTCCGGGCATATGGCCCTAACAGGCCCGCTGCAAGGTGAATTAGGAATTCGTTAGCAAAGAAATCAAACTCGCCTGTGGGTCCCAGCTACTTGGAAGGCTGAGGCGGGAGGATTGCTTGAGGCAGAAGGTCAAGGCCGCGATAAGCCATGATTGTAATACTGCACTCTGGCCTGGGTGACACAGGAGACTCCGACTCAAAAAAAAAAAAAAAAAAAAAAAAATTGCCAAACCTTACTCTTCATAGCAGGAGGGATAATTTATCAAAGTAACTGCCACAAAATCTTAGATGATGTAATTTCAGTGGCTAAGTGAGCTGTCCAGGCCACGTGGCTGGCTCACAACTCATGAATGTGAACAGCAGGTGGTCTGCATTCTGGGTGAGTGTGACTGTGCCACTGCAGTTTTGTTCCCATGTCTTGATGAGCATAAACGGTTCCTGACGAGGGTAGGTAAGGATGCTGTGACCTGAGACTCTGTAATATTGTTGCTTGAGGAACCAAGCAGTTTTTCTCTCTTGCAAACCTGTCAGGGAGGATGTTCCAGGCTGGTGACTGCTCCATGAGGTATTTAGGGATCCAGGTTCCTTACCGACCCCTGCTCTGTGTTCCCAGGGACACGGCTGTCCTTGTTGTGGTTGGGAATGGGTGATTGCCATGCTGGCGGGGGAGGCTTAAGGTGAGAGTGGCCGTGGTTTACCTAATCTACATAATGGCAGGGAGCCTGGGAGTAAAGTGTAGCCATGGCCTGGAGGATGGATGATGGATGTTGGTGAACCACTGGCTGCACTCACCGCAGCTGGCCCAGGGATGGGGAAGCATGGCTGAGTATGCCGTTCAACGGTACCTGGTTCTTTCAGATTTGACTTCCTTATGGATTTTCTGTTGTAAAGAGGAGAGAGTCTGTGGTTCTAGGCCAAGCATCTCACTCATCTCATAACATCTTGTATCTCTTAGCCAACACTTATGTCAAGTTTTAGAAGTCCTATCAAACTGGCAAGCATTTCTGTTTGGTTTAACTATTGGATTTGATATCTGTGTCTGCATCTCTATTTTACATCTATGTGGTTATTTGACGCTCTGTAGTACATTTGGAATAGGTTCTATTTGGTGGAAGTTACTTTCAACAAACCCTTGCTGCTACTTGAATTTTCAAGGTTGCAAGTAGAAAGGAGAGAATAAAAACCACATCTTCTCTAGTTTTATAATGTGTTGTTCCTCAAATCACACCAGAAGTACAAATATTACAAATTACAAAAGCAGCCAGAATCAAGGTTAAGAGATTTCTGGGTGATTCTGGCTAATCAGCAGTATTTGCTGAGGTGTGTGTAGCAGAGCTACACGCCAAGAAGCCCGGGAGCGGGGAGAGTTGGGAGGCCAGACTGTGACTTCAGAGGTGCTGTTGCCTCAGGAAGAGAAGCTAGATGCAGGCAGGATAAATGGCCACAGGTGTGACCACCACCTTTCTTGCGGCGGTACAGGGGCCTTTGTGAGCTGAGTTAAAAATAGAGATTGAGAGAGTGCAATGCATTCTTAGCTTTTAAAATAAAATGCTAATAGAGAATGTTTTGTTGGTAAGAATGTAAAATGTTACGTCTTTGTTTAGAATTTAAGGATAATAATTTGCTTCTGAGATCTTTGTGACTGAGATTTGAAATTTTTTTTTTTTTTTTTTTTTTTTTTTTTTTTTTTTTGAGATGGAGTCTGGCTCTGTCGCCCAGGCTGGAGTGCAGTGGCCAGATCTCTCAGCTCACTGCAAGCTCCGCCTCCCGGGTTTACGCCATTCTCCTGCCTCAGCCTCCGGAGTAGCTGGGACTACAGGCGCCCGCCACCTCGCCCAGCTAGTTTTTTTTTTTGTATTTTTTAGTAGAGACGGGGTTTCACCGTGTTAGCCAGGATGGTCTCGATCTCCTGACCTCGTGATCCGCCCGTCTCGGCCTCCCAAAGTGCTGGGATTACAAGCTTGAGCCACCGCGCCCGGCCTTTGAAATATTAACTATGGTTTTTTCATCCATGTTTTATACATATGCATGTGTATACATATACGTAAGATATATATAAAAAAATAAGCGTTGTAATCCCAGCACTTTGGGAGGCCGAGGCGGGCGGATCACGAGGTCAGGAGATCGAGACCATCCTGGCTAACACGGTGAAACCCCGTCTCTACTAAAAATACAAAAAGAAATTAGCCGGGCGTGGTGGCGGGCGCCTGTAGTCCCAGCTACTCCGGAGGCTGAGGCAGGAGAATGGCGTGAACCCGGGAGGCGGAGCTTACAGTGAGCCCAGATCGCGCCACTGCCCCAGTCTGGGCGACAGAGCGAGACTCCGTCTCAAAAAAAAATAAATAAATAAAATAAGCGTGTCTGTATTCACATTTACATACACTTGCATAATGTGTATACTTCTAGTCACACATAGGTCTAAGCGACTATGACTTGACTTGATAACCATGAGAGGGTAATTAAATAATTTACCTGCTCTTAGCCTTGCTTTTGTATGTGAGCGGGGACCCTGCGAAATGAGCCTCCCGCGTTCCAGGCCTCACACAGCCCGTGCCAGGTTTTGGAAGCAGGAGTTTGTCTGCAGCCACTTCGGGAAGCACGTGGTTGCCAGGATTGCCTAGAGCTCCAGGTTATCTCCAGTCCCAGCCTCCCTGGGGTAGAAGCTGCCCTACCAGGGGCCTGGACATGGACGTTAGGGCCTGGAGCCAGGGACTGCTCCTGAAGCAGGGGGCTCCCCTCACGGCTGGGCATGAGAACCGAGGATAGGAGGCGGAACCAGCCTCGGGCCAGTGCATGCCCTCCCGGAAGTGCTTGCGGGAAGCCCCAGTCGCCCTTTGCTGATCCCACAGCCAGCACCAAACTCTGTGAGATCCCCTTGGCCCACCCCTCAGGTTCCTAAAATGATTAGGGTTTCCTGAGCTGTGAATTTTTAGGTGTAGGCTAAAAAGCCCTGGGACAGACTCACAGGGTTCTTTATGTAGAAATGATGAGTGTGCTGGTGACTCAGAGCAGGCACTGCACCCTCACTCCAGGGTCCTTTGTGCCAGGTGGAAATGAGCGTGTGGGTCACCCAGAGTCCCTGCATCCTCACTCCAGGCACTGCTCTTTGGTTTCTTAATTAAAAGCCTAAAAGCCTTGATAATGAAAATGCATTCTCCCCAGAGAATAGAGTTTCTGGTTACAGAGGCTCACCTGTAAATGCGGTGCCAGGTCAAATATGCTGAGATCTGGGCCAGGTCCTGCTTCCTGCCCATGGCCAAAGCAGGTACTTCATTTGGGAGGTGACCCAGGGGGACATCTGAGAGGCCTGCCAGTCCCTGAGGGATGAATCCACTGGCCTTCACACTCGTCTCCGGCCTCCATCAGCTCCTTTCTACCTGCAAACTGCCTGCTTTCACGTTGCCATCATTGGAGATATGTTAGGGACTTAGTATGGGTTGAAGCCCATAGGACCAGCAGATCGTGGAAAGGTGGGAACCACGGCCAAAATAAGAACCGTGGTGGGCTGGGAGGTCCATCTTCTGTCTAAAGTGTTTTTAATAATAAAAAACATAGTGTCTCAGGAGCATGAGAGGGCAGGCCACAGACGCGGAGAACATATCTGTAAAACACTCATCTGATAAAGGCTGTTATCCAAACAGTGCAAGGAACTCTCAAAACTCAAGAGGAAAATGAATGACCTGATTAAAAACGGACCAAAGACCTGGACAGATATCCCAACAAAGAAGATACACAGATGGCAAATCTACACGTGAACAGATGGCCCGAGTCTTATGTCATAGGGTGAGGTGTCAGAGTACACCCATCAGCCTGACCAAAATGCGAACTCCGACACCACCACGTGCTGGTGGGTGTGTGAGCATCAGGACCCTCACTCATCACTGGGGGAAGTGGGGCAGCAGCTGTGCGAGGCAGCGTGGTGGTTTTCCTTGGAACTAAGCTCTCCGACCACAGGAGCAATCACAGTCCTGGACGTTTACTCAGAGGAGCTGAAAGTTTACTTCCATGTGGAAATGTGCACACAGACGTTGCCAGCAGCTTTATAGTTGCCAAAACTAGAAAGCAACCAAGATGCCCTTCAGTAGGTGAATGGATAAACTGTGGTATGTCAGATACTGGGATATTATTCAGCACTGAAAAGAACTGCACCCCTAAGCCATGAAAAGACACGGAAGGATCTTAAACACATGTTGCTAAGTGAATCTCCAATCTGGACAGGCTGCGCTATCTGAGTCCAACCACAGCACAGTCTGTGAAAGGCAAAGCTGTGGAGACAGTCAGTCAGTGGCTGCCAGGGGTTGGGGAAGGGAGAGATGAATGGGAGGAGCATAGGGGATGTGTAGGGTGGGAAACAACTCCAGGTGGGGCTTTCATGGGGGATCCATGCCGTTCCACGTCTGTGGAACCCACAGAGTGAGCAGCAGCAGGCCGAGTCCTCGTGTGAGCTGTGGACTGTGGGTGGTGGTACCATGTTGATGCGGGTCTGTCGGTCGTACAGACATGCTGGTCCGGCGAGGGCAGGAGAATGATGGAGGCTGTGCCTGTGCTGGGAAAGGAGATATGTGAGGACTCTGTACTTTCTTCTTGATTTTGCTATGAACCAAAAATTGCTTTTAAAAACGTCTATTGAAAAGGCAAACAAAAGAGTACTGGCCAGACAGTATCTGTGTGAGGGTGTGGCCTGTGTTCTACGTTCAGAATTTCCCTGTTAGAATACACATATCTAAATTATTCAAAGTTAAACCTTTGCATTAAGTAACTCACTACAAAGTTACACTATCAGATTGAGCGCTGCCAGGATGGCCAGGATCCTGTATCCTGACCAGCTTCTCCCCTTACAGGTGCAGTTGACATCCATGGCCACATCCCAGAAAGCAGTAGGGCTTGGAATCTCAGGAGTCAGGCTTTGTGGGACAGAGAGGAAGTGAGATCTTGTAAGCACGTGGCTGAGGGCAGGCAAGGAGGAGCCCGTGGCAGGGAGCCCGCAGGGATGACTTTTTGATCAGTTGTCCTTATTGCTGAGGCCTTCTTAGACTTGGGGAGTTGGGAGTCCCCACTCTCGGGTGCCTCAGAAACCAAAGGCTGCTCGTAATCCTCGAGTTCCAGATGCCTCAGGGGAGGTACCTGGGTTGTTGGCTGCAGTTCCATTATTTGCTGCTTGGTGGGATTTGCCCGCAGCATTTCTGGTTGTTTTTAAGAGCTGATGTTTGAGCTGCTTAAAATCACATATGGATGTCGATTTATCTGTAAAAGTTAAGAATGGAATTTGAGTTCAAAGAGTTGTAAAAATGCTCAAGGTCGTGTACTAATGTATACATTACATTTGTGGAAATATCTAAAAGTCCAGGATTTATATTAAACACTTCTCTTGATTTTTGTAATATCTACCTGTAATTTTTCCATTTGATTAATAGATGTCAGAGGGCTTAAATTTTGAGTGCCTGAATTCACTGAAATTAAAACTTCTTACATCAAATGTAATTGAACTGAATGTAGCCAACAGTGCATGCTTTTATAAATATTGAGTAAAATATATATGAAAACACATATCCATCGACATACAGATGGCGGCAACACATTAAACCATAAAAGTAGAATTAGTATTCTTTGTTTTCTGAGAAGACAAATTTTTAAAAAGCCAAGGGGTCTTATAACTTTCTAGTCTCCAACGTATTTGCCCTAAAATGGAAGATTGACAGCAGTAGAAGAGGAGATCCTGGGCCAGTGCAGGCTCTGGGAGCAGCAGGGTGAGTGCTGGAAGGAGCTGGCTGAAGGCAGAGCAGGGAGGTGATCAGGGAGGCCAGAGTGGCCTCATGGTACGCGGCTCAGTGATTGAAAAAAGGTTCACATTTCTTGGAGAGCCCTTGTCTCTGCCCACGGAAAACCCAAACTCCTTCCAACTGGGATGTGCATCTCATGTAAAAGTTGTTACTCCCAGAGAGAAAGCCAGTGGATGTAGAAATTTTTTGTATGCAGAAATTACTTCAAATTTGTTTCTAACCTTATCCTTTTCTTCCCCCGTCTTAATGTGTAGTGACTTTCTGCAGGTGACGCACACATCTTAGGAGAGCGCTGTATTTCAGTTGCTGTTGGCTCTGATGTGACTTTGTAGTGTCCGATGTTCTGGTTCTGAGGTTCTGCGCAGAACGTTGCTCCTCTCTGCTGAGCGTTGCTTGTTGAAGGCCCATGTGGAAATTTCCCTGTAAGCTCGTTGACCACAGCAGTCTTGGTTCAGAAATCTTTGGACCTCCTGAGACTTCACACAGCCTTCTAACCTTTCTAGCGTGACCTTTTCATTTTAGTGTTCCCCATTAATTCAGATGTTTTCCAGAAAGTAAGTAATCTGCTGAATGCAGGGTGGGGGTGCCCTCCGTTGGCTCTGGGGAGAAGCATCGCTGTTTCTCCGGGTGGAGCTTCCCGCCCACCGTGGTGTGCTCCAAGACGCAGCAGGGTTCTTTGGCAGAAGTAACCGTCGAAGGCCCGCGTCTCCATGGCAGGGTGACTGTGGGTGTGTGGCCTCGCGGCCATACCGGCCCCTCCCCATCAATGGCACCACGGAGAGGAGCAGGGGGAGGCCTGGGATCTGTCTCCAGAATCATAACTGTGCTTCCGAGACTGTGTCATCCGTGTGTAAGTAGACATCCAGAGAAAGTGTTGGAGATAAGCAAGAGACGGTGTCTGTCCCTAATGAGCTCAGGTGTGCCCTTGAGAGGGTCAGGTTTCTGTGCGGCTGATCCGGACTCAGCCTGGCTGTGTCAGTGCAGGTGACTGCTGGGCTTTGGCAAGGCTGCACCCACTGTCCGTCTGAATCGGCCCCCTTCCCAGGCTCACGGTGCTAGCTGGGCGCCCAGGCCTGATTTCCCATGAGGACGGAGGCCCTGTGTATGTGTCGGGGAAGGGGGAAGTGGGGGTCCTACTTTAGCCGTATCCAATGCCATGCGGGGTTAGCACTCAGGAAACATGTGCTATATGGGTCAGTGATTGAGTTCAGAAACCTAGAAAATTCAGCATTGCAGGCTTTGGGCATGACCCATCCAGCCTTTGAGGCTCTTTCTTTCTCTGAATTTCCTTCCATGGCATCCTCCTCATCCCAGGGGCCCCTGTTCCCGTATGACTGTTGGAAGTTTCACAGCTTCCTCTGCTTCCCCTCCAGGGCCCTGATGTGGCTGGGGCAACTAGTGACTGTGCAGACCCCACAGCCAGTAGATCGTTGGTGCCAACGCCTTTGGCCTGGGTAACCTGAGTCAAGGACTCCAGTACATGGCTGAGCTCACCCCGAATGCCAGGATCAGAAGGCCTTGGGTTGCAGAAAGGTTGGGGGTTGCATATAGAAGGACAACCTGCAAAGGAGAAGGGGAAATGGCTGTGCTAGATGGCAGCTAGAGGAGTCTGTGCAGAGCCTGTTACCCAGTGCAGACACAGAGCTGGCATGGGGAATGCGGTGACATAGCCGCCATGGAAGTGGGCAAAGTTACAGGCTTCGGACCCACATGGATGGTCTGGTCTAAAACGATCCTCTGTTTCCTTTAATCCTAGCAACTGCTGGCTTACGGGGTGGGGGAGTGAGATCTGTGGTGGCCGCGAGGAGAGACAGGGAGTTTAATTAAACCCCTCTTTCTGGGAGAGGGGAGTAGCCGTTTCTGTAGGACGGTGAGCATCATCATCTCAGGTAGCTCTGGCTGCTGTAATGAAACACCATTGCCTGAGTGGCTTGTTCTATCATAGCGGGGGTGTCATGTTAACTAGAAGTGTGCTTTTCTACTGGGCAGTAAGTAAATTAATGGTACATTTGCCAAGGACAGTGAGGTGTGATTTGATGAATCCAGTGGGGAAAAGGAGAAGGGGCTTGGCTGGGTGGGGACGTGTGTGTGGGAGCAGAATGGAGCAGCCATGCGTGCTGTTGGGATGGAGGGCCTGCGCCCGCATTTCCATGGGATCCGTCGATGTTTGTGGCATTAGACCTGAACCTCTGTCTCTACTTCTAACACCCGCATAGTGAGGAAGCCCCTGATGGGCCTGAGTTGTTACTTCCCATTGCCATCGCTGGGAAGTGCCCCGGACGCCTCTCCTGGCTGGTGACGGCCCCAGGCCTGGACACTGGGTTCGTCCTGAGCTCTGGGAGGGGCTTGGGCTCCATGCGCAGCAGGCACCTGCGCATCCCTTTGGACGTGAGATGTTGGCGCTCGGCTTGGAGGCCAGCGCGATCTGGGTGTGGTCAGGATCCAGCTCATCCTTTGGAGAGAGAGCACCTGCCCGGGGGCCCCTCTGAGGTGCATAGTCGTGCAGTGCCCTCACAGGATTCCCTGTCCTTCGAGAACTTCCCGCCATTCCCCTGGACCCTCAGGTAAGGGAGTCAAGTGTGGTGTGTGTGTCATGGGCGGGGTTGCTGAGGACACCACGCGCCGACTTGTGTGAAGACCCGAGGCGCTGCGTGAGCTCGTTCCCAGGGGGCCGTTGGCATCTGGGGGCCTGTGGGTGTCTTTCCACTGGCAGGAAATAATGGGTGTCCCATGTTACCTTTTGTGTCTTTTTTTTTTTTTTTTGTCAAAAAGCCCTAATGCCAACGTCACTGTCCCGCTATTGGAACCACCCACCTCAGGCTCACTGGTCCTCTTGTTTCTGGGCTCCTGCAGTGTTGTGTTGGGATAACTGTGTTAACTTCGTTTGAATTTTCTTCCTATTCTTTTGGAATAAGTGTTGATAGTTTGTGCTGCTTGTTCACCCCAGAGGCGAGGATGTCCTTTAGGCCTGGAGGAGCACAGCCCGTGCAGGGAAGTGCCGGACCTCTGCCTCTCATGTCGTCCGTAGCCCTCACCACACGTCTGCTCTTCGCTCCTCGTGCCCACGGCCGGGGTCACGGGCTGCTCGCTCTGCCGTTTGAGATCCTCGGAAAAGGTGGTGTTTACACTGAAGGGAGATTGGGGGTGTGCAGCTGATTTTAAATAGGAGGAAATGATGGTAACAGAATGAGCAATTCCTAGCACTTAGTCTCAGGCTTGAGAAATTGTGTTTTAGAAGCAAGGTATCCCCAACTCCGGTTTTCTTCAAATTAAATCTTTTAAAGAGTCCACAAATATAAATAGTTAAAGCCTAAAACTATGCAAGAGAGGGCCTAGAGCCCAAGCCACTGCCAACTCTGACTCCAAGACACCTCAGAAACTTGGTCCTCCTCCTCAGAGAACCCCCCTTCTGCTCCTCCCTCCACACTGCTCCCTCCACACTCCTCTTCCGCCCCCTCCCCTTCCGCCCCTTCCACTTCTTCCTTCCCCTTCCCTTCTTCCTTCCTCCCCTTCCTCCTCCCTCTTCTTCCTCTTCTCTTCTCTTCCTCTTCCCTTCGTCTTCTTCCCTTCTCTTCGTCTTCTTCCCCCTCCTCTTCCTCTTCTTCCCCCTCCCTCCTCTTCCTTCTCTTCCCCCTCCCTCCTCTTCCCCCTCTTCCCCCTCCCTCCTCTTCCCCCTCTTCCCCCTCCCTCCTCTTCCCCCTCTTCCCTCTCCCTCCTCTTCCCCCTCTTCCCCCTCTTCCCCCTCCCTCCTCTTCCTCCTCTTCCCCCTCCCTCCTCTTCCTCCTCTTCCCCCTCCCTCCTCTTCCTCCTCTTCCCCCTCCCTCCTCTTCCTCCTCTTCCCCCTCCCTCCTCTTCCTCCTCTTCCCCCTCCCTCCTCTTCCTCCTCTTCCCCCTCCCTCCTCTTCCTCCTCTTCCCCCTCCCTGTCCTTGGGCAACCTCCATGGAACTCTGGTTGAAAGTCACTGGGTCTGTGGGGCCGCCCATTTGATAGACGAGCACGCTGAGGATCAGACACAAGTGACTGACTCAGAACAGCACAGAGGCTGACCGAGCTTGCATGCCGTCTCCTGCCTCCCGTAACACCGGGTTGTCCCTAATGGAAGAGAATCAATGATGCTGCTTCACTGATCTCCAGGGAAAACAGGTTGATAACAGGTTATAAACATGAGAATGTTTTGGAAAAGCCATCGTCCACTTGTCAGCTCCATCTCTCCTGCCCGGAAGATGTAGGGAGAACCTGCCTTCAGCCCACCCTCATCCCATAATAGGACAGAGGACAAAGGGGCAGAGACCCAAGTCCTGTCAGTGCCCTCAGGAAACCCCCTGTTTCCTCCTCTCGGTGGAAGTGGAAACCATCACGCTGGACTAGATTTTCCCGGGAAGCCCCTCCACCCCGAAAGCAAGGAATCTGGTTTGAGCACACACCATTCTTGGTGTCATCACTTTCTGCAGCTGAACCCTGCATACGTGGCCCATTAATCTTGCTAGTCCAGTGTTACTGGGTCCTGGCAGTTTCTGTGGACTGATGGCAGGTGTTTACCATTGTGTTTAAAGAGGAGAATAGAACTTTATTGTGTCAAAATCAGATGATAACGATTGCCATGTGTTTCCTTGGGTTGGTTGGGGTGGGTGGTGGTCAACGCTTTTCCTGAGGGCTAAGTTCTTGTTTGAGACTGTCTCACTTTGTCGCCCAAGCTGGAGTGCAGTGGTGCGATCTTGGCTCACTGCAACCTCCGCCTCCTGAGTTCAAGCTGTTCTCCCTGCCTCAGCCTCCCAAGTAGCTGGGATTATAGGTGTGTGCCACCACACTTGGCTAATTACAAAAGTGTTTAATACAGGCTGGGTTTTGCCATATTGTCCAGGGTGGTCTCAAACTCCTTGCCTCAAGTGATCAGCCCACCTTGGCCTCCTAAAATGCTGGGATTACAGGCTTGAGCCACTGTGCCCGGCCTGATCCTGACGTCTTTTAAAGCTGCCTTCATGTACCAAAAGCCAGTCTATATTTGAAAATCAGTCTTGAAGAGCCTAGGAGGAGAGGGATAAGCTTCAGCTAGGTAAATAACTATGCATATGTTAAAAATATGGGCCAAAATCTACCCCAAAATTTTAACCCTTCTGCTTTGTGTTTTATATCCGTTTATGGTTATTCTTTCAGTATTAAGATTTTAAAAGATTCTTTTGATAATTATGGACAAATTACTATTAAAACTCAGCTGTATTTGTAACACTTCAAAGAACTAATTGGATGACATTATTTTTCCTGGAGACATTTTGGATTATGACATAATTAGTGTTTATCTCTTTGCCAGAAATCTTTTTTTTTTCTTTTCCAGAACAGAAACCTGAAAAGAAAATTCCTTTGCATTAAGTGCTATTTCACTGTGTGACAATCAATTTTTGAAGGTGAGAACAAGATCTTCGTGTATTTTTGGGATAATTCTTGCTTAATAGTGAAAATGCTAAGTGTTAAAATTATGGAACAATTTGTTTCTTTGAAAATTACTATTTGCCTGCTCGCCAGGTGGGAGCTGATGAGAACGTGGATGTAAAAATTAAATTGTATTTAGCTTGTATAAAAGAAGTTTTTAAAAAAGCTTTTTTGTTTGTTTTGTGCTACAGAAGTGGCTTCGTTGTGGAAATGAGGTTATTGCAGGCACCTAGAATTTTATCTCCTTCACTTCTACAATGGGAAGAAATTCTCCAACAAGCACAGGAATCTGACTTTCTGATATTGAGACTCCTAGGCATCAAGCCCCGTGGAAGGGTTGGTGATTACATGAGCGTTGGCGTTGGCGTTGATGTGGGCACCCTCCAAGCCGGACGCAGGGAGCAGGGAAGGGCAGAACAGGCCCCTCAGGAGCCATGAGAAAATCAAGTGTTGGCAGCAGTGGTGAGGGTTGATGTCAGGGGCCAGGAGGAGGTGGCGAAGGGAGCATGTGCCTCAAGGCAGCCCTGGAACCCGCAGTCCCTGCAGTGAGGTCTGGTCTGCAGGGGATGTGGACGGCCACGTGGCGAGGCCCACAGACAGGCTGGACTTGGCTGCGTCAGAACTCTGGTGGACGTTGCAAACGGCCCCACAGGGTTGCAGCGCACATTCCTCGGACAGAGAGAAGACGCTTGGAACTGTTCTCGGCACGAAGCCAGCGCCCTGTGAACAGTGGCTCCTGCTGTCGTGACTGAGTGCCGTCCAACTGGGGGCAGTTGCTCTGCTCAGTTCACTTAATTGGGCCAGGAATGGGGTTGCCCTGCCTTATACAAGCTTGACGCATTGAACGAGGACTCAGTTGATAAAGTACTCTGTAAATATGCTCTCCCGGCTAGAGTGAGCAAAGCCCAGGGAGTGAGTGGTTCTTCAGTATTAGCCAGGTGTTTGTGGTGGGGCCAGCTGTGCGGCTGCTAGAGCGAATGTGACCAGGAAGCCTCTGTCCCCCCGGAGGTGGCCAGCGTTCCTGTTACACGTGCCGTAGGCAGAAGGTGGGCACTGCTGGGAAACTTCCTCATGTTGCTGTTTCCTGATTGGAAATTCAAGGTTTCTGAGCATCCTACATCGAATTTGTACATTGCTGAGACTGTACACCTTTCAACACTTGTTTTTTCCTGCTTTTCGGATCCATACAACCTGGCATTTGGCCGTGGCTTCCAGGACAGGCTGGATGCAGAGTGAAGTCCTCTCCTCACTGTCAATCTTTGCACATGTCTTTTTGTATAAACTGTATTTATTGAGAGTCTCAATTATGTTTTTACTTAACTTTAAATGACTTTTCAAATTGCCATGTACATAACTCTCCCAGTTACAATCGTGAGCTAACGTGGGTTTTTGGTTTTACTTTGATGAACTTTTAACATTTGCATGCTAAATGTGGGGGTGGAGGTCATTTATCTGCTTTTCATTTCCTTCTTGGTTATACTTAGTGACTTTCAGGTAAGGTGTGGAAAGCCTGGTACAGGGTGAATTGCAGGCTGCAGTGTGGCGTGGTGGAGGAGAGGCGGGGCTGCAGTGTGCACAGTGGATGAGAGTAAAGAGATTTCCATCCTCGAGGGAAACACACAAGAAACAATTTAAAAAACTGATCGTCTAGCTTGCATGAGGTCCAACAAATTCAGTTTGCAAAGTTTAACTTCCAAGTTAACTTAGTAACTTTTCCCCTAAGTCATTAATTTAGTAGCTTATGTTTAAACATATTTTTCGCCTAAAGCAAGTCATAAATTCTAAAATGAATGACTAAACATGTAATAATATAGGCATACAGCACCTGAAGGGAAAACTGCCAGTATGCTAAAATATTGGATACAGATGCTTAAAAAATATAATGTAGCATTCTTACAATGCATGTGCTTTTAGCATGTAACTTGGTGAGTAGTTTTGAGCTATATTTGTAGGAGTGTGTATCTTGAATACTTTAGGACACCACTGCAGATGTGTGCGTGAGAGGTATAAATACTGAATGTTCTTTTCCCTTCCCTCAAATGAAAAACATTAGCTCCCTTCATTTTTATTTTTATTTCTTGAAGTGGACTCTCGCTCTTGTTGCCCATGCTGGAGTGCAGTGGCGCAATCTCGGCCCACTGCAACTTCCGCCTCCTGGGTTGAAGTGATTCTCCTGCCTCAGCCTCCCCAGTAGCTGGGATTGCAGGCACCCAACACCATGCCCCGTTAATTTTTGTATTTTTATTAGAGATGGGGTTTTCCCATATTGGCCAGGCTGGTCTCAAACTCCTGACCTGAGGTGATCTGCCCACCTTGACCTCCCAAAGTGCTGGGATTACAGGCGTGAGCCACCTCGCCCGGCCAGCTCCCTTCTATAATGATTTATACAGTTGTTCTTGCTTTTTGTTTTTTTGAGACGGTGTCTTACTCTGTCACCCAAGCTGCAGTGCAGTGATGCAAATCTTGGCTGACTGCAGTCTTCACCTCCTGGGCTCAGGTGATCCTCCCACCTCAGCTTCCTGAGTAGCTGGGACTAGACACATGTCACCACGCCCAGCTATTTTTTTTTTTTTTTTGGATATTTTTAATAGAGACAAGGTTTTGCCATGTTTTCCAGGCTGGTCTTGAGCTCTTGGGCTCAAGCAATCTCCTGGCCTCAACCTCCAAAACTGCTGGGATTACAGGCGTGAGCACCACATCTGGCCCATTTTTTTTCCTTCCAGGATTAGGAGTCGACTTTCAGAAAACCCTTCAACTTTGCCAGCTTAATTTTCCATAAAAATATTCCTCTAGGATAAAAGCAAGACACAAACAAAGAAGTATGTGTGGACTGCGGTTAAAAATTTTCAACACAACATAGCTTAGGAAGGTTGACATTGACAAAGAGCATGAGGCCCGTTCAGTGCCTTCTAGGCAGTGGGAATGGCGGTCTGTGGGTGTGTGGCGTCCTAACGTGTGTGGCGTCCTGAGACGTGATCGTGGTGGTCACGCTTTTACGGAGGGCTTCCTGGGAGTACCAGAGGCTGTTCTTCTGCAGTCGGCCAGCCAGGCAGCAGCTGCCAGAGAAGGAACAAGCAGTAAAAGACAGATGAACACGGTGTTATTGTGGCTGAGACGTTAAAACCAGGCTCACTTTGTTCTTACCGTTTTAAAAAACTTATATGAAGTCCTTAAATATGTTCAGGATTTCAAAGCAGTTGTGGGTGTGTCTGTGTCTCTAGCTCGTGTTTGGGTGCTTCCTGCGAAGAGAGCTCAGAGACGCCACCTTTCCTTGATGAGGTGACAGGGCCTGGAGAGGTGTGAACCCCGTGGTGGGGGGATGACTGACCTGGGGTGAGTCTGGGTCAGTGTGGGGATCCACCCCCACTCCACGTTCCTGTAGGCAATCCACAGTTCTAAGTCTTTATGATATGGGTAAAATGAACCTGGAAGAGGGGTTATTTTTTAAGAAGTAAGTGCCATGTTCTTTTTTCCTCATACTTTTCCGTGTTTAAGCAGCATTGAAGGATAAGACACTAGTAGCATGTTGTTTTGGAAGCAATGTTGTTGGTTATATTTCGTTGAATCTGACCCTAAGGTTGCCTGGTAACAGAAGTTTTCCTTTAACAACATGGGACTCTGTTGAATCTGTTGCCCCATTGGCTGAGCCGCCTGAAATCAGTGCAGTAGCAGCTGAAGAGGCCTCTTCCCCTTGGAGGAAGCCGCTGGATTGGCAGGAGGCACCGCGCTTGACTGAGGCAGGTTTGCAGGGACCCCACGCGGCACCTGCAGCTCTCTCCTGCCCCCTGCTGGTTGGCCAAGCAGCCTCGCGACAGTGTGCTCATTGTGAATGTTCACTGGGGCAGGCCAAGGCTTTTGTTCCAGAAACACTGACTTCAGAAACGGCCGGCCGTGTGTGTTGAGCCTGGCAAGAAAGACTTATGTGTGTCTTAAACCTCTTGAAGAACGCAAGTTGATGTCTCAAATGCATCTCGAAGGCTAATGACTTTGCTGTGGTCAAATACCGGGTCAATTTAGATATCCCTGATCTCTGCAGAGGTTTGATCAGGTAGCCCAGGAGCAGTTAAACACAAACGCTGACTGGAAACCCTGGCACAGAGAGGCACTGGAAACAGCAAGCTGCTATTAACATCATAGTGAGACGCAGTCGCCTGATCTCTTAGGGGTGTCAGCTTCTTTTGCTTCTAGACGTTCATCTGCGTTACAATACAGTTTTGTTCAGTTTATCCCCATTACTCCGCTGTCTTCGCTGTTAAAGTCTCAGCCAGCACTTAGCTCTGACACTGCAGGAATTTGACTGTGCGGCTGACCAGGCCTACCTGGCTTGGCTGTAAAGCAGGCGAGAGCTTTCCGGAAGGCAGTGACGAGAACCCGAGACAGAAAAGAGCGTTGCTGGTCGACATACGGCAGTGCACCTGCAGCAGAGCATGTACGTGCGCGTTCAGGCTAAACAAGTGTAGAAGAGAAGAAAACCACCTATGATTAGTCACTTAAAATGCCACACACCCAACCTTGAGACCCTAGTACATACAGTAGTAGGGGGCTTGGAGATGGCAGGTGTGCTGAAGTCTGATTTTCTCACTTAGCTTTTCCAGCAGCGTTTTTCTCATCTCTAAGCTGGGGCTAACAACTGCCCCACATAGATTTGTGAATGGAACCGTGCATGTAAAGTGGGGTAGCCCCCAGGATCTAGGAAGTACTCGTGGTCAGTGTCGGTGGTCATGCATGCTGTACGGGTCCCCCAGGAGGACCATTGCTACAGATAACTCCCTCCGTTCAATGTCACTGAATGTAAAAGGTGGGAGTTTCGTTTCTGATGTGTCTGGTTTGCTGCAGGCTGCGCTGCACCCCGTGGTTCCTGAGCCCTGGGCTGAAGTACGCCCTGCTGCATCGCCTGTGCCGCTTTTGCTGTGCAAGGAGAGCTCCTGCCCTGGGAAACTTCCTCGCGCCTGACGAGAACCACAGTCTGCAGCAAGACCTGTCCGAAGCGTGCGCAGCGACTTTGTGGGGTTTGTCGGCCCTTCTCTCAGGTGTCCTGTGTCTCATGGATCAGCCGACAAGCCCTGTCAGATGCCTCTCTCCTGTCTGGAGGAGCACTCTCCAAAACGCTGCCTGCCACCTGGATCTCCTGGTGCAGAGTGAGGCCACATCTGCAGACCTTACCGCATAGAGTCCCCAGGCATTCGGCAAGAAGGGGAGTGGGCTGCATGTGAGTTCCCCCTGAGGAAGCCGGCTCTGCTCCCTACTCTGCTTTTGGGGTGCCGGATGTTCAGATCTGCTGTGTCTATCGGGGGCCATGGCGGGGTGGTGGGAGTGGGGGCCGGTAGCAGCGCGGATGGATCCAGGGAAGGACTTAGTTGAATGCCAGCTGTCCACATACTTTTTGCAGGTCTTGGACAAGCTCCCTAGTTTCTGTGGGCTTCGATTTGATTGTAAGACTAGGACGCCGCCCGAGTCTGAAGATGTCGGTGTGTGCGGGAATGCCTGGCGCAGTCACAATGGGTTTTCCGTCAGCCTCCTTGCCCATCCCTGGGTCAATCAGAATCCATGCGTGCCACAAGTAAATTCCAGTCTGTTCGAAAAACCAGTTGACCCTAAGTTTTACGGTCAAGCATCGTGAGTGTCCTTGCCAGGAAATGCCACTAGATGTCTTGAGCCTTCTCCTCTATGTCCACAGCAATCCCCGGGACAGGCTGGTTCAGGACGTGGGAGGTGGCAGTCGGTGTTGTACCTAGGACAGGCTGAAGTCAAAGGCTCATTTATTCTGTGAGGGGTGATCAGGATGACACATCAAGAGGAGTCCCGTGGCTGACCCTGGAGGTGGACGGTCGGGTCGGATTGGCCGCTCTCCAGCAGGTATTTCGAGTGATGCCTTCCCTGGGTCACGCAGCCCTGATCTGTAGCGCACAACTTCCCAGCTCCAGCCAGTCTGGTCTTGCCGTCTCCTTCCAAGAAGGTAGGTGTGGCGCAGTTGCCTTTAAGCGTCTCCTTCTGGACACCGCAGGGCGACAGCAAGCAAGCACGGGCGGCGTTTACCTTACCTTGACCAAAATACGCGGGGCCAACTTTGCACGATCCCATTCAGCATCACACGTGTGCATCGGCCACTCACCTGTCCATCTGCCACAGACAGGCTTGGACAGCACCATTGAGTGGCCTTTACGGCAAAGAGCCTAAAGGGCTCACAAGAAAACCGGAACCAGCGCAATGGTAACAGCTCAGCAATACCTGTCATTGATCAAGGGCTGTTCTGGGCCGGACGCGGTGTTAAGTGACCCAGTTCGGTTAGCACTCTTAGAATTAATGCTCTTTTGCCTATCAGGAAATCGAGGATGGAGGGCATTAACGCCAGGGAGCAGGGAGTAAGGGGACACACAGAGGGGCTGAGGGGCTGTGTGCTCTGAGCCCACGGATCCGCCCCCAGGCCCCGGCTGCACGGGCACCAGAGTTGCTGCTCTGCAGGGGGGGAGCAGCCTTAGGGAAAAGATGGAGCCTGACGTGGGTAAAATTTGGATATTTTCAGAAGAGACCTTCAGCCTGGAATGAGGGTGTAAGTGACTGAATTGGAGTGATGAGCCAGAAAGCCCGGCTGCAACAGCTCCCCTGTGAGGTGAGGGAGGAAGGTCTTGGGGGCGCCTGGCTGAGCAGAGGCCCTGGGTCGCCAGGAGCCACCGCGGGCTTGGAAAGGGGGAGAAACTCAGCGCCCTGCACTGCAAGGGCACCGAGACGTGGTTGTGGTTCTTCCTGACCGTGACAGGCACAAATGGTGCTGATAGTGGAATGCACGGAGTCTGCCTTCAGAGAACTCCTTGTGTCTTTTAAAACCTGGGCCTCTCATTTAAACTTGGTGGCCTCAGGTGAATGATCAGAAACAGTTTCTGATGAGGTTGCAGAGATTGTGCGTGGCCTCTGATTATGCACAGCCTCTGATTGTGTTGTCTGTGCAGCCTCTGATTTTGTGTGGTCTCTGATTGTGGCCTCTGGCCTCTGTGTGTGGTCTCTGATTGTGTGTGATCTCCGATTGTACTCAGTCTCTGATTGTGGCATCTGATTGTGCGCGGCCTCTGATTGTACACGGCCTCTGTGGGTTGTGTGAGTTTCTCGGGAATAAGTAGATGAGCCTCGTGCTGGGGCAGGTGTGCCTTGTGTTGGGCATGTGGAGGAGGAAGAAGTTTAACCCACTTCCTCTTTGGGAATGGCAGGGCAGTAACAAAGGCGGTTGATTTATACATGGCCATCCTCGTGAGGTGAGGACCTGAAAGGTTTACTGCTTTCCTGGAAAGCTGCTCTGGGCGTCACCATCACTGGTCATGGACAGCAGCTCAGAAGCCCGCTTAAGGTGCAGGGAGGGACTGGAGCTGGTCCTGTCTGTGCCCAGGCTGCTGGTCACACCGACGGCCAGGCGATGGCTGCCTTTGCACGAAGCTGGGGTCAGAGTTAATTTGGGCAGTGTCGGCTTTGATTTAGATCAAGACTGGTCCGTCTTCCTAAAATACTAGCCATGAACGCTTTCATAGATTGTAGTTCTTTGGGAGGTTTCTATGTGGTTTTTAGACGTTTAAAGCACAGGGCACATGGCCAGTGTTGAATGACATTTTGTTCAGTGTAACTGACAGGACACTGGACCTGAGTCCCAGGCCTGCCACGGGGTTCAGGGAGCTTCAGAGAGGGGGATGTTTATGCTCAAGTTTTCGCAGATGGAATGGGACATGGGCAGAGGGCTGGAATGCTCTAACCTTCAATCTTCAGTCATCGGTATCACCTGTGCACACGCATATCATTTTCAAAGATGGATGAGCTTTTGGGAAATATCTAAAGACTTTTCAAGTTTTGAAGGAAGCCGGGATGACCCTGGAAATGTCAAGTGTCTTGGCTGGTGACCAGGTCTGTCACCACGCACATGGACCCTAACCTCGCACACCTCTGTTCCCGCACAGTGGGTGACCAGGTTTGGAACCTCGAAAACTTCTGATTGGGCACTGCTGGTGACTAGGTCTGTAACCTTGCCTGGCTCTGATTGGACACAGCAGGTGACAAGGTCCCTAACCTCGCACACCTCTGATCATGCACAGCAGATGACCAGGTCTATAACCTCACACTTCTGTGCACAGCAGGTGAACAGGTCCCTAACCTCAAAAGCTTCTGATTGGGTGTAGCTGGTGACCAGGTCTGTAACGTCGCATGGCTCTGATTGTGTAGAGCTGGTGACAAGGTCGCTAATCACACACACCTCTATTCGTACACAGTGGGTGGCCAGGTCCATCACCTCACACCTCTGATTGTGCATAGCGGGTGACCAGGTCTGGAACCTTACACACCTCTGATCGTGCACAGCGGGTGACCAGGTCCATGACTTCACACCTCCGATCATGCACAGTTGGCGGGTACAGGACCCACTTCAGTGAGGGGCTGACTTCCCAGGTGTGAAGGGGGAATGTTGTGTGGCTCACTAAACCCCTCCATGCTTTGGGGGCTCCAGGCTGTGGCCGGCAAGTAGGATGTTGTCCCAGGAGGCTGCTGTGTGTGGGGGCGGGAGGAGGCAGCTGCAGGGTGGTGAGGGCATGTGTATTACTGGGAGTGGTCTGATCCATGCCTTCTGCACGTGAGTTCTGGCGATTCTCTTCTGGTAGGTTGGTGGATCATTCAGCACCCCCATCATATTTGAGATGAACTGTGCTCTGTGAGTGGCCCTGCCCTGGGTCATGACCACACGCTGGACTTGAGCTGTGGGAGCCACATGGACAGTTGGAGGCCTCAGACCCCAGGGCTACACACACCGAGATTTCCCGGCTGCGTCTCCCCAGCACTCGTGCTGATCTCTCTTGCTGCTGCTGTCCCAACCCCTGACATGGCACAGCTTCCCTCTCAGAAGATGTCATGGAGCTTGTCTGCTGTTCGTAAATCTTACGCACACTTGGAGGCGTTAGCTTCATGCAGAAGTGCTGCAAGCAGGAGATAATGGAGTCTCGGTTCCAACTGGTGGTCTCCAGGAGTCTCTCTCCACCTGCAACCTAGCAAGTGAAGGTTACCTGAATGTGTTGTCCGAAGGTAACAAGCATGGGAAACATGTCAATGCCATGCAGTGCGAGGTGGTTCTGGGAATACCAGTACACTCTCGTGCTGCCAAATGTCATGTCGTGTGGATGTCACAGGATCCTTTTCTTTGTCACTTGTGTTGCTAATCTCCTGGATTTCTCAAATCTCTGGATTTCTCAGGTTCTTTACTTCTCCAGGAAAAAAACCTGCCCCATTGTCCTGTTACCTCTGAAAGGGGGATTTTACAGCAGGAGGTGATGCAGCAGCTGTCAGTATAGGCACATGCTGCAGGATCCTACTAGTCTCAGGTGCACCCAGAGGGAATATAGCTGGGCAGGTGGTCCCCATCTCCTGTGTCGTCAGGGCCACCCACAGGAAGCACAGCAGGGCAGATGGCTCCATCTCCACTGGTGCCAGGTGCACACAGGAATCACAGTTGGGCAGGTTGTTTATTGCCAGGAAGTACAGCTGGGGTTCAGCCCAGAGCCTCAGGCAGGGGGTTAATAGATTGGAAAGGTTGAGAACCTTGGCTTGATCACTGAGACACAAATTGTGGCAGTAGAAGGTGGACGTTCCCCCCACCGTTCCTCAAAAGTTTTGCTTTCTCCTGTTTCCCTGAACAGCGTCTTTTTAACTCCTAAGATAGCTCCTGCATATATATCTGTATATCATTGTAGAGGGACTAGAGACACTGCTGGAAAGTTAGTAACTCTGTATTGATGAGGTGCCAGTTATCAGTCTGTTGCCTTAAAACATCAGCGGTTGAAATTGCTCCTCCGAACATGACTGGACGTGTTGCCGTTCTCTGTACAGTTTTCTTTTGGGGAGGTGTGCACGGTTCCGGGAAGGGTGCTGGGCTGCAGTAATGTGGGTGTGGACACAGGTCCCAGGAGAACAGTATCCCTCGGAGGGCAGGGTGGGAATCCCGGGGGTTCACGGCAGTTTTGCTAAATGAATGAATGAATGAATGAACCTAGCACTGAGAGTCACATGAGCTCATACAGAAAAGGCTTTGAGTGTTGAGAAATGGAGATTGAAGAGCTCACCTGTTCTCTTTGAGTCCAATTTGGGGTCAGTGCCGCTTGGAGCTGAGGGTTTGACATGCAATAAAAGCTGTGATGTAGCCATAAAGTGTGATGTTCTAGTGATTTGGTTTATGCAGCTGTTGCCTTCTGTTGAGGCTGAAAAGAACCAGATTAGTGGTCACTTGTTACTCAGGCCTTGTGCTTTCTTAGGAAAAAGGAAGGGGCACTAAATTTTTAGTGATAAAGTGACACAACATGGGAACACAGGAAGCGTCTCATCTTTTTACTTGTGACTTGGTCACGGAGCCCGTGGGTACTTCTCAACATGGTCACCCTGCAGCTTCTGAGTCCCGTCCTCACTCTCCCAGGCTAATGTGGCCATGCCAGGGATCCTACTCACAGGTCTGTTGGCAACATTGCATGCTGGCTTTGTCCCCCAGGACTTGCAGGTGGTTCGTGCCTGGAATAGTTCCGTGGTAGCCAGGGTATCAGCGGGTGGCCGGCCTCAGCTTCCAGCATGGCCTTTATTCTCCATGGGGCGTTGGAACTGATTTTTGCGCAACCGTGATTTGACAGTGATTGATATGCTGTGGGTCTCCGGCCCAAGGAGATGGGGATAAATATTCTTTGCTGCTCTTTCATGCTCTGGGTGGCAGGGAGTTGGATTGAAGACTGCAAGTGACACCTGCACGTGTCGTGAGATGAAGAGAGAGTATTTCCATGAAATCCTCTGTTTACAGAATTAGATCAGTTGTATTTCTAACCCAGAAGTTGAAAGCAGTTGATTTTAAGTGTGACGAGGAAGCTGGAATTTAATTTCTGAGTACAATAATTACTGTGGAAATGAGTCTTTGGACTTGGAATTGAAATGAACGGTTGTAAATTTAGGGTAAGTCACAGTAACGTGTTTAGACAAAACATCTGATGTAGGTGGCAGAGTTTTTCAGGTATGTATAGAAACGTGATGAAAACGGTAGGGGATAAAGGAGGATTGTCCTGTCCTGAAAGATTTAAAAAGTGGATTATAAATGCGGACCTCGGTGTTCGTATAGAGGCCATCAAACTTAACTCGGTAGTTCGCACAGCAGAATGGTAAAAGCCGAAGGAATGTTTTTGGATGTTCTTCAAATGACTCCTTCCTCTCAGTGTGGAAGCTGTGGTTAGTGTCCACCGGTTCTGGGTCTGCCAGCGATGTCTCCTGGGTGGTCAGGTGGCGCTCTCAGAGAAAGACGCAAGGAACGCCTCCATGGTTTTCTGCCAACTATAAGATAATCTTTGTAGCCCTTGGTTCCATTTGTTTCTCCCTTGCAGTTTTATTTTGTTTTTTAAATTTATGTATAGTAGCACTGCCACTCTTTTGTGGGCAGTTCTGTTAGTTTCCTAGTGCTTACGTCCATCCACTTCGTTGAAGTGTCTGTCTGACCTTTGCCAATTTTTTTTTAATTGGAATGTTTATTGTCCTCTGTTTCTTTCCCTTTCATGTAACTTTTAGCTTGTCTTATCTACAGAAAGTCCTGGCGGGATTTATGTTGGAATTGTAAGTCTGCAGGTCAGTGTCCTGCTGGGATTTATGCAGGAATTATGTTAAGTCTATTGGTCAATGTGGAGAGAATTGGCGTCTTGACCCTGTTGCCGATTCTGCTTGGACTTGTGGCTCAGCTGATGTAGCTCTTTTCTTTCTTCAGCGTTTTGTAATTTTCTTCATACACATCCTCTGTGTGCTTTGTTAGATTTATACCTACGTGATTTTTATATAGCTACTGTGAGTGTGTGGTTTTTAAAATTTAGGTCCCAAATACTGATTTGCCCCTATGTAGAGTAAGATTTGATTGTGTGCTGTGACTTGGCTAAACTCAGTTATTGGATCTAGGACTGACTGTTGTAGATTCCTTGGGAATTTTTATATGTAGGCTTTTGGTGTGACTAGAGTTTTCTCCTTTCTGTTTTCAGTTTCTTTTATTTGTGCTCATTGTGATATGTTTTTACTGGCTTTGAGTTGAAGATGGCAGCTTAGATTATGGACCTGAGACCTTACTTTTTTCAAATATGAGCCTTTCGTGCCATAAGCTTAGTTCCCATCATGATTTTGGCTGCAATTCATAAATTTTAATTTTTGTTTCAGTTCAGTTGACAATTCTTTTCCTTTGAACACTCATTGTGGTTTTATTTAGTTCACTCAAATCTCATTTTAGCAAAAGATAAAAATTCATGCAGGTTTAGTTCCTGCGTGTGCCTCATAATATCTTCACATTCTATGCCTTGACCAGTAAATAATTGAGCTTATCAGGGAGATGGTTGCATGGTATATTGGTGTTGTAAAAATTATGTGGGAATTTGAATGTTTCTGAGACAGGCTCTCTATCGCCCAGGCTGGAGTATAGTGGTAGAATCAGAGCTCAGTGCAACCTCGAACTCCCAGGCTCAAACAATCCTCCCACCTCAGCCTCCTGAGTCGCTGAGACTACAGGTGCATGCTGTCACACCCAGTTAATTAATTTTGTTTTTTGTAGAAATGGAGTTTCACTCTGTTCCCCAGGCTGGTCTTAAACTCCTGGCCTCAAGTGGTCCTCCCACCTCCACCTCCCAAAGTGCTGGGATTACAGGCGTGAGCCAGCGTACCTGGCTGGGAATTGAAGTGCCACAAGGGTACAGAGGTTTTATGTTTTATGTTCTGATATTGCCACATACCTGACAGTGCCTGGCCCGCAGTCGGTGCGTAACGCATATTGCTGAGTGAAAGGATACTGCGGTGCCTATGTATTGAATTAAATTTAATTTCACTCACTCGTGTTTCTCTTTGTCAGTCCTTTTGCCTCTCTGGACTGCTTTGTTCTACAAGTTACCTTGTAATAGGATCACGTTCTTCAAGTAGTTTTGCACTTTGATTATTGACCTTTTTTTTTTCGTTTTAAATGAAAGAAGTCCCCCTCCCCCCATTCTCTCTAAGATATTCTCATCTTCCCTCGGTCATTGGGATGTATGGTACCAACACATGTCTCTTCATAAACATGTTATAATAAAAATCCTTGAATACGCACGTGCTTACATAGACAGGCGTTTCTTTTATTAAGAGTTGGTGTTGCAAAGCAGAGATCTTGACAAGTTCTACTTCTTGTAATGTATCAGTGAGTATAGGATTGCATACATTCTACTTTATTTGCCTTCTAAATAAAGAATATTCTTAATCATTGCCACTTAATAAACGTTGGGCAAGATCTTTTAGAAAAGACGTTTCCACAAATCAAAGTTTGTACTATCAGCATTGTTATTTAAATAGCTAGTGAAACCATCAAAATCTTATCACATTTACATGTTGCACTAGGAATCATCTCTGCTTTCCTCCCTGCAACTCGGTATTTTTGACGCGATCTGAGTTAGTGCACAGGAAGCCTCAGTGTTTCCTGGAGGGATGCCCGCAGCTCACTGGCCTCAGAGAAAGTCGTAAGGTGTGCACGAACTTCTCTGGAATAACTTAAGCTTATTACATACATCTTCTGGTAGGTCGTTTGCCCCCTCCACTCTCCAAAAGAAAACCTCAGACGTCTTAAATTAACCGCAAGTCTTTTCGGGACTGAGCCATTATTTCAGAAAGCAAGATTGTCAGAGAAAAAATATAGCTTTAAGGATGATAGAAAGATCTTAGCATCTTCTGAAGCCTGAAACCTGTGGCAGGAGACAGCGCAATCATTCCTGTCCTGAAGGTACCTGGCCTGTCCCGTTTTGTTTTCCTTTGCTTACCCAGATGTGGTGATTTAAGAAAATCACTGGAGTCATTGAATTAAGCATCCCTTTATTTGTAGCTTTTAAAAGATTTTAAGTTAAAATATAACTTTGTAAATCTTTTATGCAGCACACATTTGGCGATGTTATGTCCGTGTTCTGTGTGCGCTTTCTCTGTTTTGTGTAGGATTTCTGTTTTATGTACTCTGCGTTGCATGGCACACAGTAGGTATTAAATATTTGGGGGATGAATGAATGAACTGGGAAACAAAGTTCAGGGTAATTTCTACGGCATTTGGAGATTCTCACGTACAGCCTAGGCACATACAGTGTTAGCAAACAAGGCCCAAGTGAAAGCTACAGTATTTATGTGATTAATTGCTAAGCAGCAGTCACTTTCTCTTCATGCATCCTGGATTTGTGGGGTCACAGGACCTGCTGAAGTAGTACCGTATAATGTCTGATGGAGCAGCCAAGGGCTGGTGGCCACAGGTCTCAGGATGAGAACACAGAAGCAGCCATGGGCCCTGCTCCTGAGACAGGCAGGGGCTGGCTGTGAGCCCACCTTTGCCCCAGATGTTCATGAGCAGGGAGGTGGTTGTCAGGGAAGCAGGTGCATGTTGCCTGCAGGGGACCCCGGCATGTACAGATGGAGGGAGTGCCTTTCTGAACCCACATCTCTTGTTAAGGCTAGCAGGAGTCTGCACTTGCTTGAAGGGTCCCTAGTTTTATTCCCTGAGTTTGAGCTTGCTCTCAATGGCCCTGTCTGCCTTCGAAATCCACCTGAGTGAGAGCTGGAAGGCTTAGGGTTGGGGCTACTTCCCCGGTCCCAGTGTGGCAGGGCCAGGTTACTGGAGATAAGTCCTAGTCAGTACCTCGACTACTAACAGGTTCGAAGGGCTTAGTATATCCATGCTCGCTCTATGATAAAGTCAGCAATTTGGCAGATGATAACTGGACATTTAAGAGTTTCTTTAAAAGGTGTCAGTAAAGCCCATGATATGGTTTGGCTCTGTGTCCCCACCACAATCTCACCTCGAATTGTAATTTCCATAACCCCACATGCCAAGGGCAAACCCTTGGGAGGTGATTGAATCCTGGGAGCGGATTCCCCTTTGCCATCCTCGTGATTGTGAGGAGTTCTCACGAGATCTGGTTTTTCGTTAAGTGTAGGACTCCTCCCCCTTGCACGCTTCCCTCTCTCCTGCCACTGTGTAAGACGTGCCTTTGCTTCACCTTCACCTTCTGCCATGATCATAAGTTTCCTGAGGTCTCCCCAGCCATGCGGAACTGTGACTGAAACCTCTGCCTTTATAAATTACAGAGTCTTGGGCAGTTCTTTATATCAGCGTGAAAACACTGATGCAGCTCAGCAATCCACAGAGAGAGGAGGTGACAGTGTGAATGCTGCTGTCAGGCCTGCGATGCCAACATGCGCCACATGTGGTGAACCTCAGCCATGCGGCCATCGAGGGGTCATGCCTGCGATGCTGACAGGGAGTCAATCAGCATCGTGTGTGGTGAATCTCAGCCGTGTGGCCATCGAGGGGTTTAGCCGTGCTGTTCTCATTAAGCAGCCCATTTTCAAAGTCTGAAAAAGGGTAAAAAATATTAACAGGGCTGAAGTTTTCAGAGTCAGTGCCTCGCATGAAAACTGGTGGTTGAGAATTCCTCAAGGAAAGCAGAAGTTGTTCTCAGAAGTCAGCAGTGCTCTGCGGCACAGAGGGACATCGGTGAGAAATGCCAGCATTGCAGATAAGTAACATTCACAGCCATCAAAAAGCGTGTTTTATCTGTAATTAGCTGGCAGGACTCAACAAACGCACGTTGCCTCCTTAATTTGCCCACACTGCAGATGCTTTTTTCAGGCCAGGAGTGTTACTGGGGAGCGGTGAGCGGGGTCCTGGCTCTTCCCAAGGTGCCCTGGAGGTGAGAGGAGATTTTGTACTCAGGGATGGAGGTCGGGACACGCTTGAGCCCAGAGTCTTGGGGTGAGCTGACTTCTTCATTGAAAAATTGTATTTGCTGAGAAGGAAAGGGCAGAAACTTCCTTTCAGACAAATGAAAGGGAAGTCAGTCATCCCTTGACAGAGGTGCATCTCTGACGCGCCCTCCGAGAGAGACCCTCGGGCAGCAGGGAGAAAGAAGAAAGCGTGACTCTCCACTGTTCTACACGTCCTGGTGTGGGGTCTCTGGGCCGGGATCCCCGAGGAGAGGCAAGCGTCTCTACTGCTTCTGTGGCACGAACTGCTGACTGTGAGTGAGTTCGGTTCTCTCAGGTGTGGAGATTCGAGGGGCTCTGAGGACTTCATTTAGCTGAGGCATCTCCTGTTAGAGCCGAGTCGTTCCCTGGGTACGGTGTGTGCCTGTCCTCTGCTGCCCCGCCCTTCATGGAGAGAGAACAGCAGTAGCAACACCCTCGCCACAGCCGGGGAAGCTGGCTGGATAGCAAGAGGTTGGAAAAAATTCAAGTACTGTGTTTATAACACTCATGACAGAGGCTGGATTTGGTGGCTCATGCCTGTAATCCCAGCACTTTGGGCAGCCCGGGAGGGAGGATCACTTGGGCCCAGGAGGTTGAGGCCAGCCTGGGAAACACAGCAAGACCCCATGTCTGCAAAAACTACATAGTCAGCCGGGTGCAGTAGTGCCTGCCTGTGTTCCCAGCTACCTAGAAGGCTGAGGTGGGAGGATCACTTGGCCCCGGGGAGGTCAAGGCTGCGGTGAGCCGTGATCACACCACTGCACTCCAGCACAGGTGACAGAGGCAGGCTTGTCTCAAGAAAAATTTGTTTTCAATCTCATGACAGATGTTTTCCCTGTCCCAACCTATTCCAAAATAGCTAATGTTTTTGGCGCTTGCGTTTCAACTCCAAACGTATGAATGTTGCTTCAAGAAATTCTTGCTCTGCGTCCCATCTTTATGGTGGAACCAGCCAGGTGCCGTAACGTTACCAGACGTTTCTCCACGTGGTCTCGTGTGCGTCAGAGGAGCCCTGGCCACTTGTTCAGCTTCTCTGCATCCAAGAGATTGCTGTGTGTGGCAGGACTGATCCTCACTACATATGGTTCGGATTCCTCGGGTGAGTGTCTGGAAGAAGACACCGTCTTGAGCTCATTGCCAGGGCAAACACAGTTTGCAAGTGAAGGATGTCTGCTTCTCCGTGTCCAGAGCTGCCCCGTTGCTGATGAAGATTGTGAAGTTGGTCAAAAGAGAAGCAGCTGACACAGCAGAATGACCAGGAAGTACTGAGGGATGTGGGAGGGGAGAGCCTGTATTCGTTCCCCCGCCTGCTGAATGTTAAAAATTTCCGAGACGCAGAGTTGGCCTTCCATGTTCATGGATTCTATAGCCCTGGATTCAGCCAAACTGAAAGTGAAAATATTCAGAAGGAAAAGAATGGCCTAACCTGTTCTGAACATACGTAGAGTTTGCCATTTTCATTATTTTCTAAACAAGATAGTACAACACAGCACTCACGTTGTTTGCGTTATTACGAGTAATGTAGAGATTGTAAGTACACGGGAGAGCACACGTGGGTTCTACGCAAACGATGCGCCATTTTCTATCACGGACTTGAGCATCGCAGACTTTGGGATTCTGACCCTTGGAACCCGCTCCCACAGACACTGAGGGTGACTGTACTTTAACATGCTTTATTTATTTATTTTTCTGTAAGAGACTCACTGGAAGAAAAACAGAATTTTTTCCACACAGATCAATGTTCAAAATCTACAAATAGCTTTTGGGAGGAAGGAAAGGGTTTCAGGGTTTTTTTTCATCTCCGAGTTCAAGCTATTGATAACACATTCCCTCACCTTGTAGTTAATTTGTGTGTGTGGTGAGAATACGGAAGATCCATTCTCTTACCCAGTTTCAGGCAGATGATACATTGTTAACTGAATTTCAGGCAGATGATACGTTGTTACTAATTGTAGTTACCACGCTGTACATTCGGTCTCCAGAATTGACCAGCATTTCCCCATTTCCCCAATCCCAGTCCCTGCTAATCCCTATTCCACTCTTTCTACAAATGTTACTTTTTAAAGAAAAAGTTTGGCACATATAAGTGGATCATGCAGTATTTGTATTTCTGTGCCTGGTTTATTTCACTTAGCAAAATATCTTCCAGGTTGATCCATGTTTTTGCAAATGACAGAATTTCATTCTTTAAGGTGAATTGTACGCCTTGTGTCCATACACCACAATGTCTCTATCTGTTCATCCACTGACAGGTGTGTAGGTCAATTTCACATCTAAGTGACTGTCAATAGCGCTGTGGTGGACGTGAGCATACAGGCCTCTCTCCATTAATGGTTCAATATTCGTTTGGATATTTACCCAGACGTGGGATTGCTGGATCACAGAGTCCTGTTTCTAGTTTTGGAAGATGCTCCATACTATTTCACAGCTGTGCTGCTTTGCACTCCCACCAACGGCGTGCAAGGGTTTCCTTTGCTCCACATCTGCCAACACTGCAGAATTTACATTCCTATATCCCTTGGGTTTCCTGGCGTGGGCACAGGTGGCCTGACCGCTCACTGCCACCTCTGAGTTTTGCTTTCTCACGCTGCAGACAGACTGGCTGAGGAGCCTCTTGGATTGCTTTGGCTCTTGGGAGTTTTGACTTAAAAAGGCAACTGAGCAGAAAGCCGTAGCTACTACGCAGCTGCTTAAATAATTCTGCAAAGACTTAAAGTCAGACTCTGGGTGAGGGAGTGTGTGCTTCTAAAACAGGAAGACAATGCTTGATGTGTTGTGGAAAGTCGAAGCTCTCTTGGCCCCCATTCACTGCACGCCTCTGGCTCTGGCATGAACACGCAGTGACCGTGAAGCTCTGATTACAGAGATGGGCTCCTCCTGGGGTTTAGGACTCTGGACTGCATGAGCTTTTGTGTTGACTGAGATTAGCCCACTTCTTTCTGCTGTCAAAGCGATTCCATCTTCAATGCCTTAGCAGTTTTGTTTCCTCAAAAGCACTTTCTGATGCCGAAGGGCATGTGGCTCATGGTACGTGGTTGTAACCACTCCCTGTGGCCTGGCATCCGAGATTGACCGTCCACTTCTCACCTGGGGGTGGTCCAGTGTGACTGTTCAGATCCTGGAAGTGATGTGGACGTTTGTTTCTTCTAGTTGTCATCCTCCCCCTTCAGCAGGGCTGTGACATTCTCTCTGCTGGGGCATCTGAAGCGTCTCCTGCAGTCAGGGGTGGGCTGGCGCCACTGGGCCAGGTGGTTATGCATTATGACTTTGTTGCCACCAGTCTGGCCCTTTGGCAGGCGTCTGGGACTTGCTGAGACTGTCATCTGTGAAACGAGGATGATAGTGCTTGTGGAATGCTTAAATGACATGGTTGTCTATAAAGTTTGCAGTAAGACCCCGACTTTGTAGGTGGATGATCGTCCTCCATCCTTTCCCCTGTCCCCCTGTCCTCATGCTCATGTTCCCTCCCAATCCGAAGAAAAATCTCCAAGGGGATCTCTCCCTCTGTCTGTCAGGGAGTAGGGGGTGGAGAGCGAGAGGCTTGCTCTCAAGCCATGAGGCCCACTGCGGCCATCTGAGAAGAGCCCACAGTAGGCGCCAGGCCATACCAGGTCCTCTTCTACATGTCAGTCTCAATGTCTAGCTGGGAATAACAGAAGCTGGATTTCATTGTCCCTACCTTGCCCCTTCTCCCTCCCCACAACACCAAAAAATGTAAATACAGCATCCAGTAAAACCAACTTACTGCTGGGGCCTGAGATCTGCAACATTGAGAATGTCATGGGAAAGGGAAGTAGCTGTGTTTAATATGACATAGTCTTCTCAGAGCTGTCTTTTCACAGGGTGGGACTTCTTTCCTTTTTGTGTGAAGGAGGGATTTCTAGCTCCCAGGACATACTGGAGAAATTATGCTTGCCCAAAGAGATTTTAGCAAGTTATGACAGCAGTTTTGTGTGAAATGGGTGTGTTTAAATCCCAGGCGGCTGCAGGACGTGTGCTCCATGGTCCTGCCGCTCTAGGAATCCGTGTCGTCCGCACCGGAGCAAGGTGGGAAGGAATCCACGTCATCCGCGCCGGAGGATGAGGTGGGATGTGTCAACAGTCTAATCCTTTCGGGCTTTTTAGGTTTGGAAATTGGCAACAAATCCGTTGCTTCAAGGTATTTATAAAAGCAGCCATCACTGCGTGTGGCCTTGTGCCCAGGACCTAGTAGTTTGCTTTGTATATTTCATCTTATGTGACTCTCACAGCAGCTCTCCAGTATTGCTCCCATTTTACGGATGATGCAAGGGAGGCTTCGAGCAATTTGAGAACTTACTCAGTGTGAGTAAGTGGCAGAGCTGGGATTCTGATGCCAAAGCCTGGACTCTTAATCCAGTTATTCTTCTGTTTCCCTGGAACGCAGGAACGTGGGGTGTTGCCAGTCCCTCGAAGCCTCCTGTCAGCGAGACGGAATCGCAGCTTGCTGAATTAAACGGAAAGAAAAACGAATGTTTCATTTTCATTATTTTAGGAAGGGGTGCTTGCAGAAGATGGAGACATACGGAATGGCTACGTAATGTGTGTACTGTGATGTTGAACTTTTAATAAACTCTTGCCAGAGAAGGTATTTTTTATTTCTCCAACATCATGTGACATACTACGTAGTTTGTTGCCATTTTTAGTACTTTAAGAAATGTCGTTAAATAAATGTATTTTAGTTAACCAATTTACCTAACGCTATAAATGTAAGAAGTACCAACAAATTATTTACTCACAATAGTGATCTATTCAATGCTGCATGAAGCTGATCCTGAATAATCCCTTCTCTTAATAGATGGATGCT
This sequence comes from Macaca nemestrina, assembly GCF_043159975.1. Lineage (NCBI taxonomy): Eukaryota > Metazoa > Chordata > Mammalia > Primates > Cercopithecidae > Macaca > Macaca nemestrina. Next base: position 245,946 of record NW_027257573.1, on the reverse strand, counting down.
TTTGGGTTCTTAAAGGCCTAAAGGGAATGAACCATAAACAGCCTCAGCAGAGAGAAAAGATGAGAAAGATCTGCCTCTTTTGGGGTCACCAAATGCACCTCTATCAACTTATTGCCTCTCAGCTCCACATTCACCCTTTATTACCTTCTTCAGAAAACATGGATCTGACCCCTGCAAATTCTGTTCAGTTGTGTTGAAGTTTGGCAGAGGCATATCGGGACAGTGGTTTCACTTCTTAGTCCCAGGGCCGTGCACACGGGGTCTAGCAGGTCCTGCTCCTGCTGGAGTTTCTGGCCCCTGTGTTGCATGGCAGCAGCAGCTCACCCCCAGCCCCGACAGCTTTGTAGGAGCTTCTCCAGCAAGAGCCCTCCCTGCCTGAGAGGGCTGCAGGCCACTGGTCTCCATGGAGCCCCTGTGCTGTGTCTGCCCCAACAGCCCCGAGTCCAGCAGTACCCATTTCATTCCCTCATCCCCTTCTCACTCAGTATTTATGCACCTGCTTTTTGTCTCTGTTGTGATAACACATTAATCCGGCTTTAGGATCCCAAGCTAAAATCATGATTTTTTTTTTTTTTTTTTTTTTTTTTTGAGGTGGAGTCTGGCTCTGTCGCCTAGGCTGGAGTGCAGTGGCCTGATCTCGGCTCACTGCAAGCTCTGCCTCCTGGGTTCACGCCATTCTCCTGCCTCAGCCTCCCAACTAGCTGAGACTACAGGCACCCACCACCACGCCTGACTAATTTTTTGCATTTTTAGTAGAGACCGGGTTTCACTATGTTAGCCAGGTTGGTCTCGATCTCCTGACCTTGTGATCCACCTCCCTCATCCTCCCAAAGTGCTGGGATTACAGGCTTGAGCCACCGCACCAGGGCTAAAATCATTTTCTCTTTACATGAAATTGCAAGCCTTTACTTCTCAGCCTCTCCGTAGGTAGAAACATCCTTGACCATTTTTGATGCTTATCCTCAAAGATACTTAGAAATACTAGAAAGTCACTGCTCTCTGTCTTAACTGCTGAGCTTCCAGATGATTTTCTCCTATCTTTTTAAGCATTTGCATTTCAGGCATTTGTTGGAGTCCGTGACACTCTGTGTGTCCAGCATGACCAGCGAATCTTGTCACTCTCGTGCCGTCCGCGCACACGTCTGTTGACTCCTCTGCAATCCTGCTTGGTACCTTTACCCAGGATGTTTCCGTTTCTCATGGTTTCCAGTCCATGACCTCTCATCTAATGTCTCGTAGACGTGGCTGGGTAAAACTGTATTTAGGGCATTTGTAATTAAGGCTTTGGAGGGCACTTGGTCAGATGTTTTCATGGATTTCTGATGCTGCACGGGTGCTGGATTTCATCTATCGGCTCATTTTGTGAAAAGGATGTTGTGTTTTCAAGGGAATATTTGTTTTGTAGCAACCTGTTTACCCATGTTATATTTTCCTAAAAGTTCTTCATCTTCTGAGCGCTTCTCAGAATGATCTGGATTTTATGCAGAGCTTTGTAAACGTCTTTGTTCTCGGCTCATACCCTTTCCAGCACTGTGTGTTCATCCAACACTGCCCCCTTCCTCGCACCCAGGCCTCAGACTGGCCAGGACTCCCTGTGACCCGCTGGCATTGGCTCTCCTGGGAGATGGGTCCATCCTGCTCCCTGTGTCCGGTGTTCAGATCTCTCCCCTCACGTGTGGGATTTGGGCCACTGGCCAGTGGACATGCCGCCTTTTAAGCTGGATGACATAAGAGAAGCCTCCCCAGTAGCTGCAAGGGGGTGTTTCCTCTGCAGCAGGGCACTAGCAAAGCATCTGGCTGTGCTGAGGATGCAGGAGGAGCAGCGAGTGGAACCGGGGGGCCATCGTGGCATGCGTTGCCTCCTTGTCCCCTCTAGGTGTCACGTTGGGAAAAGTCTGTCCACAAAGTGCTGTCCACTTAATCGCTATTTTAGGTGTTCATGGTTGGATGCTGCTTTCTGCCTTGGATATTTTGAGTTGGATGGGAATTATTAAACACAGCAACAACTTAGCACATGGAGGTAGATTCTGACTCAAACGTTTCACTCAGTGTCGCAGGAAATGCTTTCAGCCATAATTACACTGCATGCTTCAGAAGCTGATCTTCACGCCTGGACAGGTTGTCCTTTCTCCACGTGTTCGCTGTGTTTTGATGATGGGGTTAGCATGCTCTAAGGGTCTGTGCTGAGAAGACTCCACCACACAATGTGGGGAGGCTATCCTGTTATTGTTCCTCGTCTTAACCTTGTTCAGTGTAGAGTCTGACAGAATCTTCAGGGGTGCTGTTTATAGATGTTTTGAAGTGTCACCGTGCCACCGATTTCAGGTTAAAATAGAATGTGGACATCTTTTCACAATAGTTTTTAATTACTCCGCTAGTTTGTGTTGCTGTCTTTTGCTGTACAGTCCACAGTCTGACGTCTTTGTGGTCCCCACGTTTCCCTCCTGCTCGTATTACCTGATCCTATGGGTCAGCTGTGAGGAAACCACTCTCCGTCCTCATCTGGAGTGGCTTCGAGCTGGGTGTGCTGGTCTCCTTGTGGGCTAAAGTGTTTTTCTGTTACTGTTTTCTCTGTTTTTTGACTGAATTTAGCAGACTTGTGTATGGTGCAAAGACTTTTAAAAATGTCTTTTGCCTTTATGAAAAAAACCACCTGCATTGCTTTAAAATGAACCTTTCCTGTGTCTCCATCCTTCCCCATAGATCGCTCTGTGTTAGAAACTCGGTGGTGTGTGTGCTTCATGGCCTCATTCCATCAAGCACTGTAACCTCTGATTGCAAAAGTGACTACATTCAAGGCAAAAAACTTTGCAAATGTTGAAAAGAATGAATAAAAACAATATATTGTTCTCTTGTCACCCTGAAATGGCTACTCCTAATATTTTGATGTAGTTCTTTCAATTCTTTTTAAGTAAAGTTACTTCTAACACAAGCACTTTAATTGTATTGATCAAATTATATTCAGGAAATAAGGAGAAATTAAAAAGAATATCCAGTTTGGGGCAAAAAGGAAGACGACATAGAAAGAGGCTGTAAAACTCCCTGCAACTTGAAAAGCTGGGTTGTGGTGGATGTGGTTTTGTTTTTACTGTGAGAGACCACAGGATTCTTCTTGGCACTGAAGGGCAATAAGATAATACCCTGTGTGTGTGCTGGTGGCCGTATAAACCGAGCCGCATGTCCTCTTTCGAAGCAGAGAAAGCATGAGGTTTGAGGTAGTGGTTTGGTAACTTTTGGAAAGTCTGTTTGTAGGACTGCACTGCAGAGATTAGGTCAGTCTGAATTAGAATCGAATGATCTGTTCAGGCCTTGGGAGCTTTCTACACCGGGTGTACGCCTGTTCTGGATGTGGTGCAGAAGGAACAGGACTGGGAGGGTTTCTTGCTTCCCAGTCATAGAAATGCCTGCAATTATCACTGTTTGTTGTCTCTCAGGAAGCTATTTCGGGAAGGAAGTGTCCGTTCGAAGGATGCTGGTTGGCCTGTCGTCACCCTGGGGGTCTTTGTGTGGGTCACGGGAACCGTGACTGCTCACGCGTGGAGCTCTCTCTCGCTGCTGCGCCGGTGGACAGCTGATCAGCAACAAAGTGTGTGTCCCAGTGGCCTTTGAGAAGAATTCTTTGCATTATTTTTATACAAGGTCCTTTTTCCTGTCAATGTCAACATCGTGTCTTCTAGCCAAGCGATATGTTCTTGCAGAAACAGGAAGTGTGGCCCAAGTGAGAAATGAGGGAATTCATCCATTACTGCTATCAGTTTTCCTATAGTTGAGCCATTGTAATTTATACATAAACATGTTAAATCTGTAGAAGTGAGTCACGGTGCCAGATCCCCACAAATGCCGAATGTCTATGTGGGACCTTATACCAGTATAAGATGGAGGCTCCTGACAGATGTAGACAGGGACAGAAGTGCCTGTGGATGGGTGTGGGTGCACATGCGTGTACATGCGTGTTGTGTGTTCTGCTTGCCGGCAATGCCCAGGGGCACCGGGTGCCCGGTCTTAGCTTCCAAACACCGTTCTTCACTAGAAGGAGCCCTGGTCCAAGGGCTGGGGAAGCAGGTATCAGATCTGGAACCAGTTGAGCAACAAAACAAACCATTGTAACTGTGAATCATAACCTACCAAGCCAGACTCCATGAGTACATATGAACATATATAAATGAATGCTGAAAGATGAAATAATTATTTTTCAGTGAATATGGAAGATCTAATGATTTAGAAGGAATGACAGGAAATCAGTGGATGATAAAACTAGTAGTGAAGAATTCATGGAAGACAGAATATGCACATAATGTCATGGTGCCTCCTCCCAAATCTTAATTTCAACATGAGAAGTAGCGTCTTTGCTTTGAAGGAATTTAAGCACCACCTTCACTGAGTTGCTGATGTTAACATTGTCACACAGGACAGACTTGCGGTGTCCCTGCTAAAATGCATACCCTTGAGTCTAGTCTGGAAGATACCAAAATAAAGGACAAGCTGTAAAAAAACTGACCTGTATTCTTTCACGTTTCCAATTTCAAGAAACACAAAACCTGAGAAACTTGGATGCTGGACTGGTAAAAATCACATGACAAATCAATTCATGATCCTGGATTGGATCGTAAAAGAGGAAGACAAAGTAAGAAAATTATGGAGAGAGTTGACAGCATTTGAAAGTGAACTTTGTATATGACATTTAAATTTCCCGATCTTGAGGAAAATGAATGTGAGAGCATATCCTTGTGTTTAGGAAATACATTGTAACATTTAGGTATGGAGGGACATGGTATCTGAAATTTATTTTCATTTGACTTAGAAAATTCATGGGGGAGGGAGGAAAGCAGTGTGATGTAAGATAGGAACAGTTGGGCCTAAGTTGAGCCTGGTAAGTTATGTGGGAATTCACTACACTGGTCTTGCAGATTTTCTGTGTCTTTGAAATTACATTCAAAAAGTTTAAAACGGAGACTATGCAAAACAAAAAGCGATTTGTGCAAGTGAGTGGACTGTCACTTCATTGATCCCTTCAGTTTTTGGCCATGAGCCGAGTCAGTCACACAGTGGTTTATGACCTGGGAATTAGAAATAGTGGCCAGATGACCAGGCTCTTTATCTAGTTAGGGAGAGTAGTGTGTACAAAGGCTGACCAAGACCAAGCAGTGCGATGAGCTGCCTGTGGGTGTGATGTTGCGGGTCTGGGTCCTGTCTCAGGTGGCAGCTTGGGGGGTTTAAGCCAGAAAGCCACGTCCGATTCCCTTTCAGTGGGATCATTCTCACAGCTTCAGAGAAAACTGCCCCAACCCGTCTTCACTCACGCTGTCCATTTTTGGTGGTGATGGTGTTTTTATTCTGCTAACACCGTTCTCACTCACAGTTTAGGGCCTTTGAGCGGGCTTTTCCCTGTGTCTCAAAGATTCTCGCCTTGACAGCCAGTATGGTTCATTCCTGTTGTTCTGATTTTGTGTTAAGAAGGTTCTTCCCTAGCTTCACAGTTTGGAGTTGCCACTGCATCTGTCTCTGCTTTAATTCCCTACCCCATCTATCACCTGTCTCCTCCATTAAGAAGTGGCCAGCGTGAGATGCCATGAGACTGTCTGCCTTATCACCGCTGCGACCCCAGCCCGTAGGGACTAACAGAGAAGGCATTCAGTGAATGTGTGGAATTAATGTAATGGGTTAATAGCCACAAAATGTCTTAATGGTTGTTTTAGTCCAATTCCATGCTGCTGATAAAGACATACCCAAAACTGGGAAGAAAAAGATTTAGTTGGCCTTGCAGTTCTGCATGGCTGGGGAGGCCTCAGAATCATGGTAGGAGGCGAAAGGCACTTCTTACATGTCAGCAGCAAGAGAAAACGAGGTAGAAGCAAAAGCGGAAACCCCTGATAAACCATGAGATCTCATGAGACTTATTCACTATCACGAGAAGAGCACAGGAAAGACGGGCCCCAATGATTCAGTTACCTCTCCCTAAGTCCCTCCCACAACACATAGGGATTCTGGGATGTAGAATTCAAGTTGAGATTTGGGTGGGGACACAGCCAAACCATATCCATAGCCAACACAGTCCTGGCCCATGGCCGGTGTTGAGCTGAGCTGCGACCGTGGCTCTGTGAGTTGGGGTGCGAGGCGTGCACACGCCTCTCAGCGGTACAGTGAAAGGATTTGGAGGCTCAAACGTGTGACCTAAAAGAATCTCCAAAGATCAAGGTCCATTCACCCTAAAAAGAAAAATCTCAGCGCAGTTTAGAGCCAGTGTTTGCTTTTGGATATGGATTCTACAGTCATAAAATGAATAAATAAAAGTCTGTAAATAAATTTTAATGTCTTTACTGGAATTGTAACCACTGATTTTCTTTCCTCACCCACCCATCTGTTGGTGAGTTTCAGAAGGTGGATGAACCGTACTGCGGGGACAGAGAGTAGGGTGCAGCTTGGCCTCTGGGACCTCAGCTGAGCACTGAGTGAGCTGTCTCCGTTTCAGACGTCCACACGGAAGTTGTCCAGGCGGCTCTGGCCAAACCCAAAGAGCAGAAGATGGCCGGTGCCTATGCCTTCCAAACGCAGGTCCCTGGTCATGCAGACCTCCGTGGACGCCTACACCCCTCCAGGTAAGGGACACGCTCCCCGACGCTGCCTCCTGAACATGCTGGGTGCCTCAGAATTGACCACTAGCCCAGTATTCGGGTTTTTGCCTTCAAAATCATGGTGCAGAAATGCAGATTTTGTGAACCAGAAGTCCGAAAACAGTGTATGAGTTAAACGTGGAAGGAAAAGTAACATTATGTATCTATATAAATACACATTTTTAACTTTTCATCAAGACTCATACATATGATACATACCAGTAAAATCTCACACAGTTTTATTCATTTAATTCTTTGTAGGGAAAAGGGAAGAGTTCGTAACCCTCTGGGTAGAATTAGACTTTTCTTCTGATTAGGCTGGTGCATGCGTGTTCTCAGATCTTCAGACAAGTGTGCTATATTGTTGGATTGTTTTAGAACAAGCGAATTGGACAGTTTAGGCAGTTACTTGAATCAGGTCATAAGCTTTGCCTGCAAGGTGCCAGCTACTAGTGTTTTAGTTCCTGCAGGCCATAAGGTCTCTCACAACCACTCAACTCTGCCCTCTGCCATGGGCGATAGCAAGTGTGTATGGCTGTGTACCAATAAAACTTTATTTACAAGAAAAACGGACCAGATTTGGTGCACAAACCTGCCAACCCCTGATCTAAATTACCGAAGGTAATAGCCAAGTTTTATTTCTGCTATATAATACTGCTTTTATTTAATCTTGAATTTTACATAACTACCCAAATTCTCTTTTCTCTGCCCAAATAATTGTAAACTACATTTCATGATGTTCACACCCAAGTAAAGCAGAAAGTTTAGTTATCCAGATACTTGTTAGAGACACGGATTGAACCTACGCTATTTGGTGTTTAGTTTCTGTGATTTTTGATTCCAGCATTATTCATGCCGTTGTTGCAAGCTTGTCTTCTCAAAGGACCTGAATCACCTTACATCCCACGTTGAAGTTACGTATTACTTTAAATGACACCGTGTTTTTCCTCCAATACAAGAGAAACTTAAGGTACAATATGAATAGTTGAAAGTGTACATTTTGGGGAATATTTTTACTTTTGAAGTTTAGCTTAGTCTTGGCAAGCAGTGAGACAGAAGGACGTGCTTCAGATTAGAGCTGAGGTCAAGCGTATGTCCACATTACTCCAAGCATCTCCTGAATTTCACCTTTACGTACCTTTACAAATGAAGGCAATGGAATTTATAGGACAGAACTTACAGTGCATCATTTTGGGTTTTCGTTGCTTTTTGTTTTGAGACAAGGTCTTGCTCTGTTACCAAGGTTGGAATTCAGCATCATGATGGCAGCTCTTGGCTCACTGCAGTTGTGACCACCTAGGCTCAAGCGGCCCTCCCATTTCAGCCTCAAGCAGCTGGGACCACAGGTGCTTGCCACCACCACACCCAGCTAAGTTTTAAGTTTTTGTAGAGACAGGGTGTTCCTATGTTGTCCTTGTTTTTCATTGACACATAACGTGTTCTTCTTCTAAAGAACGCAGTGCCAGCAGGCAAGGGAGTGAATGCCGTGCTAGCAAGGTTGTTGGCAAGGGAGCCCTTTCTGCCAATGTACTCCCTTGGGCTCCTCCATTTCCTTATTTTAATATTAAGCCACAGCACATAATTAAGGGCTGGGCACGATAGCTCATGCCTATAACTCCAGTAATTTGGGAAGCCAGGGCAGGTGTATAGCTTGAGCCCAAGGGTTCAAGGCCAGCCTGGACAACATGGCAAAATGTACAGAAATGCCTTTTGTACATCTCGTCTTCACCAAAAGTACAAAAAAATCAGCTGAGCCTGGTGGTGTGCACCTGTAGTCCCAGCTACTTGGGAGGCTGAGGTGGGAGAATCACTTGAGCTCGGGAGGCAGAGGTTGCTGTCAGCTGAGATGGCACCACTGCACTCCAGCCGGGGCAACAGAACAAGACCCCAATCTCAATTAGAAAAAAAATAACGATAATACATAGAGACTCTTTAAAAATGATTAGGCCAGGCATGGTGGCTCATGCCTCTAACCTCAGCAGTTTGGGAAACCAAGGCAGGCAGATTGCTTGAGTCCTGGCATTTGAGACTAGCCTGGGCAACATTCCAAAGCCCATCCCTACAAAAAATACAGAAATCTGCTGGGCGTGGTGGTGTGTGCCTGTGGTCCCAGCTGCTCGGGAGGCTGGGGTGGGAGGATCACCTGGGCCGGGGGAGGTTGAGGCTGCAGTGAGCCATGATCATGCTACTGCATTCCAGCCTGGGCAACAGAGCTAGACCCTATCTCAAAAAATAATATGCTTAATCCTGTTTCTTTGGTTTATGGTTATAATTTGTAAAAACTTATGGTAAAAAAATTGCATTTGTATGTGTTCTTTGTGTAACTAACAACATGGACGTAAAAGGATAACCCACTTGAAATATTTTAAACCAAATTTTTGGCACTAACCAGTATGTAAGGCAACAGGCATTTTTCTTGACCACTTTTTATAAGAGAAATGACTTTGAAGTGGAAGAAGCATTGCGGTTATTTGCTTATTTCTCGTATTGAATCCAACCACTGAGAAATGTTACTGGGTCATGCATGATGAATAACTTCATTGAACAGATGTCTGCAAAATATAAAAGAATACTATTTGAAATGTTACTTTTGTGAAATATTTGGATTTATTTGACTAGCATTTTTATATAAACCATAAAGCATCCTTTGTAAATTTTCATCAGGAGTCCTCTTGATATCACATGGGGCAGTTTTGTAAAATCATAAATGTCAATATCATAAAAGTTTTTTACTCCCAGCCTATTGTGTGCTTAGCCATAGTTTGCATGTTTATTACCGTAGTTACTTGATCCAAATCTTAGCTGCATTTTCTTACCTAGTTTTCTTGGTTGCTGGTAACTGGTTAGATCTTACTCAGTTTCATTGCCCTTCAGAGACTGTTCTTGAAGTTTATCTTCTATGAAATGACTGGCTGCTGACCTCGATCATAGTTTCTGGAGCAACACTCATTAGGATTGTGGCAACACTAATATTCTATGGCTGAAATTTTCCTTTAGTTTTCAAATATAAAGATATAAGAACAATTTGCCAAAACTTGTTCTAGCCATGATGAGGGAACAGGGACTGAAATCACACATCTGCCATAAACAACTGTAAAGCTGCACAAAACGAATGAGGTGGCTGTTTTTAGTCTGTGACCACAGCTGTGCCAGCCAGAACCTGAGGGCAAGGGCAGGAGAATGAATGAGACGCACCCACAGTACACTTGTCCTCTGGAGTACACCTGCAGATCGAGGCACCGAGAGCTCAGGTGTGGGCAGAGCACGGCCATCCTACCACGTCCAGAAGGCAGAGCTCGGAGAGAGCTCTGGTGTGAGCGGAGCATGGCCACTCTACCACCTCCAGGAGGCGGAGATGGGAGAGAGCTCAGGTGTGGGCAGACCATATCACTGTACCACGTCCGGGAGGGGGAGATCGGAGAGAGCTCAGGTGTGTTCGGAGCATGGCCACCCTACCACCTCCAGGAAGGGGAGATCAGAGAGATCTCAGGTGTGGGCGGAGCATGGCCATCCTACCACGTCCAGGAGGGGGAGATTGGAGTGGGTGCAGGATGGGAGCTCTCCACAGATCCACACCAGCAGCGAATCAATGCAAGCCTGCCCATGTCACGATGACCCAGCAGTGCCTGTGCTACTGTGCTACTTGCTAAAACAAGAGCTGGAAAGCTTCAGAGGAAGGTTAGGGATCCTGAGTGTGCTCAACGTGTTACCTACAATGTGTAATACTCAGCAAATAATCACTGCATACAAAGACAAACAGGAGGTAGAATCTGTGGTCAAGAAAAAGGCAGTAAAAAGTGCACACACATGCAGGGTGGTCTCTGTCACTCACCACATGAGGCGGCTGAGCACATGAAGTGCGTCCGGTCTGAAGTGGACTTGCTGCGTGAAAGACATGCCAGTTAATATAAAAAAACAGAAAATATTGTATTTGTATTTGTATTTTTTTTTTTTTGAGCGGAGTCTCGTTCTGTTGCCCAGGCTAGAGTGCAGTGGCGCGATCTCGGCTCACTGCAATCTCCGCCTCCCAGGTTCATGCCGTTCTCCTGCCTCAGCCTCCCAAGTAGCTGCCCTCTGCCACGCCTGGCTAATTTTTTGTATTTTTAGTAGAGACGGGGTTTCACCGTGTTAGCCAGGATGGTCTCGATCTCCTGATCTCGTGATCCACCCGCCTCGGCCTCCCAAAGTGCTGGGATTACAGATGTGAGCCACCTCACCTGGCCTATTTGTATTTCTTATTGAAAGTATAGTATGAGCATTTCAAGTTAAAAATATACTAGTAAAATTAATTGTACCTGTTTATATGAGGCTACAAGGAAGGTTTCAAGTTCTATAACAGGACTCTCATAATTCTGTTGGAAAGTGCCCATCTAGATGTCTGATACAACAGAAGACCGAGTTTTTAAATCTACAATTATAAAGATTTAGGGAATCAAATTACAACGTGTCAAAGAATGAAAATATTTTAATTCTTGAGCCAGAGGAAAGGAAGACACTTTTTACTATAATGGAGTTGGGGAATTTCAGGTTCCGTACTTGATAATCTTGACAATTGTCACTCCCTCCTCACAGGTAAAAAGCTGAGCAAACTGAAAAATCAGCAGTTCTTCTTAAACCTGCACGAGACCTGAGGTCACAGGCAAGCCACTGTCCCCAGATTGGCTGGACAGGTAAAGCAGATGAATCACCATACACTGGAGCACAATGCTCCAAGGAACCCACACTGGGATTGGAAAACCTGAACTGGAATTGACAAATTGCTACAGTGAGGTGCGACCACGTCTGAGAGTTAAAACCTCCAGGAGTCCTGTGCATATGGGTCTCATGCTTTTGTAAGTTGTATCATCAGAAGCTCAACCAGGTTTGCGAAGTAAACATCACAGAAAAATCCCTTCATACGTACTACAAGGGAAAGAGAATAGGAATCGTTTTTCAATATGCAGATGCACTCTTCAGTAGGTCTACCTTCCAGAGAAGCTAGTTAACTAGAGACTCACCTGGTGGGATTTTATCAGAGCCTTCTGACCTGGGGGAAAGGGAAATACCCAATTCCAACCTCTAGAACTGAAAAGCAAAAAAGAACAGAGTATCCAAGCACTATGGGACTTCCACAGAGGCAGAAAATATGCATAACGGTAATACAAGGGGGAAGAAAGAGGAACAGAAGAAATATTTGTAACAGTAATAGCTGAATTTCCTCAGATTAATGCCAGACACCAAACCATAGATCCAGGAAGCTCAAGAAACACCAAGAAGGATAAATGTAAAAACGAGGACCACAAAAACAAAACAAAAATAAACTCTACTTGGGCATAAAATATTCAAACTATGGTGAATCAAAGATTAAAAAGCAAAGAAACTAGAGTAATCTCCTTCCCTATGGAGGATCAAAGATAAGAATTATATTCAACTTCCCCTCAAAAACCATGAAAGCAAGAAGTGGAGTGAAGTATTTAAACTATTGAGAGGAAAAAAATTCCATTAACCTAGAAGTCTATACTCTGTGAAATTATCTTTCAAAAGTGAAGAAAAAGTAAAGACCTTCTCCGGCAAAAATTGCAAAATTTGTTGCCGGTAGACCTGCCTTCAAAAAATGTTCAAAGTTCTTTAGAGAAAAGTAGTAGAGGTCAGTAACTCAGCTGTACCTAAAGAAAGGAAGAGCACAGTCTGTTTACAGGGGCTCACACCTGTCATCCTAACACTCTGGGAGGCAAAGATGGGAGAACAGCTGGAGGCCGCTTAGTTTAGACCAGCCTGGGCATCGTAGTGAGACTCTGTCTCATTAAAAAAAAGCCAAACGTAGTGGCCGACACCTATAGTGCCAGCTACTTTTGAGAGGCTGAGATGGGTCACTTCTTGAACCCAGGATCCCGTTCAAGGCTGCGGTGAGTTATAATGATGCTACTCCACTCCAGTCTGGGCAACAGAGCAAGACCTTGTCTGTTTAAAAAAATAAATAGAAAAACAAAAAGCATCAAAGAAGAAATAGTGAAGGTAGTAGAAAATCTTTCATTTTTCTTAATAGATCTAACATAACAGTTCATTCATAATAGCGACAGTATATTACATGCTTATGTATATGTCATATACACACACTTAAATATAAGTGAAATGAAGGAGAGCAGTGATGCCCAAGGGATGGAGGGATGGGAGAGAGCAATTAGGAATTAGGATTATTTTGTTATTATAGTGTGCTTGCATTATCAAGAAACCAGTGTAGTGTCGTTTGAAAGTGGACTTGGGTTACTTGTAAATGTATATTGCAAATTCCAAGGCAGCCACTTTAAAAAAAAAAAAAAAAAAAAAAAAAGAGTAACTGATATGCTAAAAAAGGAAAGAAAATAAATCATAGAAAATGCCCAATTAAGACCACAAGGGGAAAAAAAAAAGAGTGAAAGACAAAAACAAAAAACAAGGGCAACAAATAGAAAATAGTAACAAATATGGTAGATGTTAATTCAAGTGTATATCATTACTTTCATTGTCAGTCCAAATGCACCGAACTATATATTGTCTATAAGAAATCCACTTTAGATATAAAGACATACATATAGATCAACAGTAAAGGGATGGAAAAAGATACAAATGTTAACGCTAATTTTTTTGTGTGCAATGGCCTGATCTCATCTCACTGCAACCTCTGCCTCCTAGGTTCAAGTGATTCTCCCTCAGCCTCCTGAGTAGCTGGGATTACAGGCATTTGTCATCATGCCTGGGTAATTGGTTTTTGTTTTGTTTTTTTTTTTTTTTTTTTTTTTTGTATTTTTGTACAGATGGGATTTCACCATGTTGGCCAGGCCGGTGTTGAACTCCTGACCTCAGGTGATCATCCCACCTTGGCCTCCTAAAGTGCTGAGATTACAGGCATGAGCCACCGCACCCGGCCAACACTCATTTTGGATAATGGAAGTGGTGATATTAATTTCAGACAGAGTCGGCTTTACATCAAGGAAAGTTACCAGAGATGACTATTATGAAATAAAGGGATCAATTCTCCAAGAAGATATAACAATCCTGAAATGTATTTTTGCTAACAAAGCATCAGAATGCCAAAACAAAAACTGATACACTTCCAGGAGAAGTAATTAACCCACTATTATAGTTGGAGACGTTAACACCCCTTTATCAGAAATGGACCAATTTGGTAGCCAGAAAATCAGTAAGGACAAAATTGAAATCGGCATCCTCAGTCAACTGTATATAACTGACGTTTATAGACTATTTCCTCCAACAACAACAGAATACACAACATTCACCAAGACAATACCATGTTGTGGTCCATAAAACACACCTTAACAAATTTAAAAGAATAGGAATCAAACAAGTATGTTCTCAAACACAGTAAAGTAGAAATCAATAATAGATGACGAGAAAATATATTAGGATATTAAAAAATACACTTATACATAATACATTGCTCAAGGAAGAAATCTGAAGATTTCTTCGAATTTTTGAAGTAAATGAAAATGAAAGCTTGTTAAAAAATTTGTGAGCTGCAATGACAGTAATGTTTATAGGGAAATTTATAGATTTTAAATGCATACGTTAAAAAAAAAACAAGATCTAAAATCAATCAGCTTCCACCTTCGAAAACTAGAAAAAGAACATCCAATTAAATTCTGAGCAGGAGACAAATAATGAAAGAGCAGAAATCAATACATTGAAAACAGAATATCAGTAGAGAAAAATCAATGAAACCAAAAGCTGGTTCTTTGAGACAAAATCTGTAAGCCTCTAACAAGAAAAAAAAATACAGCAGATAAATTACCAATATCAGAAATGAAATGAGGGACATAACTACAGATCCCATGGACATGAAAAGGATAATAAAAATTATGAACAACTCTATGGCCACAAATTTGATAACGTGGATGAAATGAACCAATTTCTTTAAAGACAGAATCTGCCAAAATTTGAACAGGAAGAAACGATCTGTATAGGCCTTTATCTGTTAAATTGAATCAGTGGTTAATAACCTTTCAAAACAGGAAGTGCCAGGCCCAGATGGGTTCACTGGTGAATTCTACCAAATATCTAAGAAGAAATTATACCAATTATCTACAATCTCTTTCAGAACATAGAAGCTGAGGAATACTTCTTAACTTATTCTATAGAGCCAGCATCATTTTAATATCAAATACCATTTTAATAACAAAATATTACAAGAAAACTACAGAACATCTCTCATGAACATAGATGCAGTAATCTTCAATAAAATATTAGCAAATTAAATCTAACAAAAATTGTGCACTAAAACCACATGGAATGTCCCATATCCAAAGCTCGTTTAACATTGAAAAGCCAATTAACGTAATTCTTCACATTAATGGGTCAAAGACTAACAGATGCCTCATCTAAGAAGATATAGAGATGGCAAATCGACGTATGAAATCATGCTTCACATCATGTGTCATAGAGAAATGCAGATGAAAGCAACAGTAAGATATCACTACGCCAGAATCCAGAACACTATCAACACGAAAGCCTGTGAAGATGTGGAGCTGTGGGAATTCTCTCTCATTCATGGCGGGTCTTAATGGAAAATAGAACAGCCTTTAGGAAGACAGATTGGTGGTTTCTTACAAAACTAAATATACTCTTACCATATGATAAAGCAATTAGATTCCTTGGCATTTGCTCAAAGCGGTTGAAAACTTTTATGTCTACACACAAAGCCTGCACGTAGATATTTAGAGCAGCCTTATTCATAGTTGCCAAAACTTGGAAGCAACCAAAATGCCCCTCAGTAGGTGAATGTATAAGTGAGCTGTGGTACATCCAGACAATGGGATATTATTTGAGGCTGAAAATAAATGAGCTAGCCATAAAAAGACACGGAGGAAACTTAAAGGGGCATATTGCTAAGTGAAAGAAGCAATCTGAAAAGGTTGTTGTATGATTCCAGCTTTACAACATCCTGGAAAAGGCAAGACTATGGAGACTGTAAGAAGATCAGTGGTTGCCAGGGGGAGGCTGGGATGAATAGGCAGAGCAGGAGAATTTTTAGTATCATGTGATCTCTGTATGATACTGTAATGGTGGATACATGTTATGCATTTGTCCAGACCCATATATTGTACAACACGAAGAATGAACCCTGATGTGAATGATGGAGTTGGAGTGGTAATGATGTTTCGCTGTAGAAGTATCAGTTGTGACAAATGTACCAGTCTGGTAGGCAATGTCGATGATAGGAGATGGTGTACATATATAGGGTATACATGAGACATCACTGTAAAGCTGGAAAATATGACACTGAGATGAAATTGCGCTGATGGGCTTAACAGGTCGGAGAAGGAAGATGAAAAGGAATTAACCAAAGTGAAGGCCAGAGAAACAAAATGAAAGAAAAGCCAACAGAACCTCAAGCTCCTGTGATACGTCAATATACTTGTAATACAAGAAGGAAAAGAGAGAGAAGAGCAGGAACCTTTGAAAAAAGGAGTCCAAATTTTCTCAGATTGATGTCAAACCACCTGTGTCCGGCCCTGAGAAGTTCAGTGAATTCCAAGCAGAACAAGTATAACAAGAATCACGTCCACGTTCATGATAGCCAAAGTACTGAAATCCCAAAATGAAGAGGAGATTCTGAAAGGACTCAGAAGAAAAAGACACGTGACACACCAGAGAAGCATTTGAACAACGCGTGACTTCTGTGAAGACACAGTGGAGACGAGAAGACCATGGAAAGACATTTTTTAAAGCACTAAAAGCAGGAGAAAGGCCTGTCAACTCATATCCAGGGAAAATCTCCTTTATAAATAGGGGTGAAACAACACATTCCCAAACATGAAAGCTGAGAGGATGTGTTATCAGCAGAACTACACTATAACCGTGCTAAAGAATGTACTTGGCTGATTGCAAAGGATATCAGATGAAAGGTTAGCTCTATAAAAAAGAACCCTAGAAATCATAACAGTGTGCTCTAAATTTTGTAGAATATAAAATCATAGAATATTTTACTCTATGATTTTATGGCTTTTGTTTTTTAATGATCTTACAATTTTATGATATAAAATCATAAATTGTACATGCTTCTCTATGCCTCCTTTACCTGTTTTGAAGTCCTTGCTGTACCATGCATCGGTAGTTTATTCCTTATTATTTATTCGTATTCTATTTGATAGATATGATACATTCTGTTTATTCATTTACCAGTTGGTTATTCATTGTTTCCAGTATTCAGCTGCCATCGACATTTAGGTACATATCTTTGTGTATGCATATAATTTCCTTTAACTTAAGTGGATGCCAAGTAGCATGATTTAGTCTTATAGTAAGTTTAGGTTTAGCTTTTTAAAAACTGCCAAATTATTTACAAAATAACTGCACCATTTCACACTTCCACCAGCAGCATATGCGCATCCCAGTTTCTCCACATCACCACCACCAATAGTTATTGTTGATGTTTTGATTTTTGCCATTCTAATTGATGTGAAATGGTATATCATTGTGTATTTACTTTGCAACAATGAATGATGCTAAGCATTTTTAATGTGCTTATTAGCTTTTAATGTGCTAATTCCTATCCATAGCCATTTGTATATATTGGTAAAATGTTCAGGTTTTTTGCTCACGTTTTAAATGGGTTGGTTGTCGTCTTATGGGTTATAGGTGCCTTATACAATCTGAATATAAGACTTTTACAGATGTAACGTTTCTCAGTGAAAGAACAAACTATTATGTAGCAGACAGAACAAAGCTTTTCCCCCAAGATACCCAGGTCCTATTCCACGGAACTTATGAACCTGTTGCCTGAAGTGGCAAAAGGGATTTTGCAGCTGATTCATTTAAGATCTTGAGATGGGACCATTATCCTGGTTTAAGTAGGTAGACCCACTGTAATCAAGAAGGTTCTTACAAGAGAGAAGAACTGGAGACTGGAGTGATGCCCTTTAAAGATGAAGAGGGGCCAGGAGTCAGGGACACAGGTGGCCTCTAGAAGTTGGGAAAGGTAAAGAAATGGATTTTCCTTTGACGCCTCCAGAAGGAACGTAGTTCTGCTGACACTTAGATTTTACACTTCTGACTTCTCCATCAGTAGGATAATAGATTCGTGTCTTGTTATAAGCCCCTAAGATCAAGGTAATTAGTTACATTAGCTATAGGGAGATAATCATCTTTTAAAACTTAATAGTTTTCTATTTTAATGAAGTCCATTTTACTAATTTTTATGGATTGTGTTATTGGAAGTTTTAGAAGTCTCATGGTCTTACTGTTCTTTCATTGAGGTCTGTGATCCATTTGGAGTTAATTTTTGTGTGTGCAGTAGGGATCTAAGTGGGATTTTTATTTGTTTTGGTTTGGTTTGGGGGATTTTTTTCCCCACGCTTTTTCTTTTTGGTGTGTGGGTACCCAGTTGCCCCTGCAACATTTGTTGAAAAAACAAACTACCTTTCTCTTACTGAATTGTCTTGAGACCTTTGTCAAAAATAAATTAACCATAAATATAAGGCTTTATTTCTGAGTTTAATTCCGTTCCTTTGATGTACGTGTCTATTTTTGTGCTAATACCACTGCCTTGATAACCATGACTTTATGTTAAGTTTTGCAATCAGATAGTGAAGTCCTCCAACTTTGTTTTCCTTTTTCAAAATGATTTTGGCTATTGTAGGTCCTTTGTATTTCCAGATAAAATTGAGAATAAGTTTTCCATTTCACACACAGCCTTCTGGGATTTTATTAGGCAGTGCCTTGAATTAATGGAACAGTTTGGGAAGAATTGTCTTGATAATGCTGAGTTTTCCAATTCACGATCATGAATCTGCCTCCATTTATTTAGTTTCCATTTATTTGGATCTTTAATTTCTCTCAGTAATGTTTTAGAGTTGTCATTGTGCACCTTTTTGTTAGAAGTTCAGCTGAGTGTTTCATGCTTTTGATGCTATTGTGAATGGAACGATTTTCTTAATTTTATTTTCAGGTTGTTTATTGCTAGTGTATGTATATCTTTATCTTCTGTGACCTCATCAAACTTTTAGTAATGCAAACATTTTTGGTGTATTTCTTGCCATTTTCTACATCTCAAGGTCTTGTCATCTATGAATAAAGACACTTTTATTCCTTTCTAATCGGAATGTCTTTACTACTAAATTTGTTAATTTATTTCTCCAGCTAGAACCTACCAGATAATGTTGAATCATAGTGGCAAGAGGGGACATCTTTGTCTTGTTCTCCATCTTAGGGAAAATGCATTCTATTGTTTACCATTGAATACAACGTTAGCTGTGGCTTTTCACGAATGTACTTTAACAGGTTGAGGAAATTGCCTTCTATTCCTGGTTTGTTGAGTTTCATTCTCTTGAATTTGTCAGTACTTTTCTATGCCTCTTAAGGCCAACTTGCAGTTCTACTCCGTAATTCTATATTGTGTATGACATTAATTCACTTTTGAATGTTAAATCAACTTGACTTCCTGTCCCCATGCTGTGTAATTCTAGTCATCACTGGTCATGCTGCTTGCATTTCATATGCTGCTTGCTTGGTTTGCTGCTATTCTGTCGAGTGTCTATATCACATTATTCTGCAGGTTTCTTGGAAAAGGTAGGTGGGAGTGAGGAATGAAAGATTGGAAAGGGTTGTGAGAAGACGTTCTGGGGAGATGGTTGTGCGCCATATGGACACCTGGTTGTGTACCTTTCTCAAAAGTCTCAAGGCTGTGTCAGTTTTACTTTTACTTTGATATAAATTGTGTAAGTTTTCTTAAAAGGCAGGGTGGGCCAGGCGCAGTGGCTCACGCCTGTAATCCCAGCGGTTTGGGAGGCTGAGGCAGGCGGGTCACGAGGTCAGGAGATTGAGACCAGCCTGGCCAACATGGTGAAACCCTGTTTCTGCTACAAATACAAAAATGAGCCAGGCATGGTGGCACGTGCCTGTAATCTCAGTTACTTGGGAGGCTGAGGCAGGAGAATCGCTTGAGCCTGGGAGTGAGAGGTTACTGTGAGCTGAGATCATGCCACTGCACTCCACCCTGGGCAACAGAGCAAGACTCTGTCTCAAAAGAAAAAAAAGCAAGGTGATAGAGAATTTTCAGGCTCCTGATATTATTGCTTGTCTAACAAGTAAACTTTAAAAAAAAATTCCCAGACAGCATAAGTCATGTGACAGTGGTAATAAGTGTGAATATTGTTTGCTATTAGTGTCTTTTAAGAAGCAAACCTGTGTTTTAAGCCTATTTGCTGTGACTCCTTCTCTCACCCAATGATCTGGAGCTGCTCACGTGAGCCAGCACCTCCCATCACTCACCTGTAAGTAGGATTCTGAGTGTCATTCTTAGGTTGAAGTTTAACAAATACACCAGCAATGTATTCCCAAAAACCTTGGTACTGCATGAAAAGTTATTAAATGAAAAATGTTCTCCTGAATTAGAGTGAAAAAATGGATGTATTTTATCATAATCCAAGATACTCAATTTGTAGATAGAAAAATCAATAATGAGAATGTATAAGAGACGAATTCTGTAAAAGTGAGTAGATGAGAGTGTAAAATGTGACATGAGGGTTTGTCGTGTGCCTCGGAGGAAAACGGGGAGGTGGAGGGGCCGCTCCATGTGAGGCACATTCTGCTTTCTCTCCTGTTACCATCATCAGCGTCTTGATCCTTAGAGAGCTGCATTCGTATCGAACACACAGACGTAGAAAATCCATCACCCTCATGGGTATCGAACACAGTGACGCAGAAATCACTTGCATGGGTATCTAACACACTGATGTAGAAATAAATCAGCTGCATGGGCATCTAACACACCGATGTGGAAATAAATCAGCTGCATGGGCATCTAACACACGGACATACAAATAAATCAGCTGTATGGGTAACTAACACACAGACGGAGAAATCGCCTGCATGAGTATGTAACACATACACCAATGTAGAAATAAATCAGAGCCCAGAAGAGCATCTCAGGACTAACAAGGGGTAAACATAGTCACACTGAGACTCCTGAGAGCCACACAGGCCCTCCGCCTCCCCTTGCCCTCTCACTTTCTGACTGACACAAGAAAACACTTGGTTTCTTCCCAAACTACTGTGTAGAGGAAATGTGTCAGTGCACCTTTGAGATGACAGTATCAATCATCTTATAGCATGTTTGTTTAAGGTGTTTTGGAAGCAAAATTCATCATGCTAAAGTTAAATGGTTCATTGTCTGAAAAGTGGTTTAAATTCTCAACAGTGTCTACAGCAAAAAGTCATTGAACAACTGTTCAGACTTGCGTGAAGTAAATCTGTGTTTGAGGGACTGAGATTGTGGTGCATGTTTCTGCTGCAATACACAGCAAATCGTTTTTCTTCTTACACAGATACCTCTCCTGGCTCAGAAGACGAACACTCAGTGCAAGGTGGACTCCCAAGGCACCCCGACCTCCAGCCAGGGTTGCATCAACATGGAGCACTGGATCAGTCAGGCCATCCATGGCTCCACCACGTCCACCACCTCCTCCACCTCCTCCACCTCCTCCACCTCCTCGTCCTCCATGCAGAGCGGGGGCAGCAGGGCTGCCCACAGGCTGGTGGAGGTCATGGCCCAGACCCACATAAGTGAGCACGCTTCACAGTGTCTTTCTGTGCCTGTTGTCTAAATGCCTTTGTGGGTGCAGGTTTTCCTCTGTTTGTATCATGGCTGTGGAATCCCTTGGTGGAAAGAGCGCAGAGCCCCTCTGGCCCCTGGGGTGCTTTGGTTGGATTGTTTCTGGAAGCTCCTTTACTGCTTCTCATGCCCAGGTCCCTCCCACAGCTGGAATTCCAGGGGCCTTTCTACTGGGGAATCCTGCAGCCATATCCACTCCCATCTTTTCTTCTCACTTACGCTCCTTTGTGAAACCTTAACAGTCCCAGTCAACAGGACAGGGTTTTAAAGTGTGCTCCTCCTGACCACGGGAGTCATTTATGGAAACGAGGGCTTTAACCACGGCTGCTTTACGCTGCTGTCTGCCACAGGTGTTCAGATTTCTTGGGCGTGGCGCACTGTTTTGTGTAGGTTCTATGACAAGGGAGATCCTCTGTGTTAGAAAAAGAACGAAGTTAGGATCACTGCCCTACAACGTTTGAAGATGCCGTGGAAAAGGAGTGAAGTGAGAATTACTAGAGGTAGAGCCCACGTGTAGGGGAGCCATGATGAGCCTCGCGTCGCTCTGCCTTTGAATGGTTCAGGAGAAAATGTTTTCCATCAAGTATGGGACTTGGGTTGAATAGGATTTGGTGTGTGTCTCTATTAAAGCAGTAACCGGAGACGACTGTGTACCAAGTCGCCGATAACAGAGCACGAGCCACAGGCTCAGACCCTCCCGGCACCAGCTACCACAGGAAAGCCTGATCTCTGCAAAACCGTCAGTGGGAAGCAGGTGGACGTCACGTGTGATCAGACAGCCGACAGACACCCCAGAACCCCAGAATGTTCACTTCTAGATCACTGACTCCTTGACACCCAGAGGCGTTTGGGATTGACTTGGGTCCCAGCCCCTTCGGTGCTCACTGACACTGAAAGTGCCAGCTGTTTTCTGTCTGGAACAGGAGTTTGCTGTCAGGAGAGCTGAGTCTGTCTCACTTTTCCCAATAACTGCTGCTGGGATCTTGAAGTCCCTTGTCCTGCTTTAGGCTTTGAGTGAGGGAAAAAAATTGAAAAAAATAATTTTTCTCTCTCAACTGTTGTGAGTATAAAGGAGAAAACAAATACTCTCTAAAAGTTTGCAAAGTAGTACTCAAATGCACAGCAGTATTAAACTTCAGTTTGACAGTTTCAGGAACATATACACTCGTTCATGTGAATTAATAACCCTACCTGAAATCACAGTAGGCTAAACATTGAACAGAAATGTGTGACTGCTACATATTTTTCCATAATAAAGTTCCATGTGTATATTGGATCGTAGGATAGTGGCTCTGCCAGACGTGAACGGGGAGGCCAGACACCACCTCTGCCTCTTGGTGGAAGCATTTGTATCCTCGGATTTCATTCAATTTTAAGAAAATACACAGAATCTTACCAAGGAAAACACATACTTTTGAATAAATGAATCACTGCACTTGGGCCTCCCTTTGTGGGTTTACCCTTTCAATACTGGGGAAGTTTTAGTACAAAGAATTAATTTATCCAAACTATGAGGGGCTCCTAACTCATGTACGTCAGGGCTCAGTGTGACCCAAATGTAACTCTCGGGTGATCGCGTTCCGGTAATTTCTAATTGGGCACGAAGATAATCCTCCTAGACTATCTGGAAATTTTCTATAAGTTTGGGAGTCTTTTGGAAAAGCCATGACAAAATAATGAAACTTGAACAGGAGAAATATTTTGTGTGGCAAAACAAGAGAATTAAGTCAGATATGCATTTGACCTTCTGAGATAATCAGAAGCCTGTGAACGAGAACTTAGCATCTGTGATCGTGTGCGCGCGTGTGTTCTAAGGAGTCCACTCACAACATAGTCACACTGGCCACCCCCTCCCCCGGACCCTACATGGTCATAGCCATTACTGTTCCCATTTGATGAAGAAACTGAGGCACGGAGAGCTTAAGGGACATCCCCAAATCCCCAGAAGGTTCCAGAGCTGGGTTTCCAATTCCAGGCCCTGGGCTCCAAAGCGCGAGTAAAGCCCTGGGCTGTGTGGACGGTGGCCGACAGGAAACGGGACCCTTCCATGAACACACACACGGTTCCCTGTGCCCGGCCATCGCCAGTCTAACGTTAGTCTAGTTAAAACACCGCTGATGTGGCTCCTCTTAGGAAATTGAGGTTTCACCGAACTCTACTCCATTTTCGGCAACATGAGTTATGCTGGGGTCCCCCTTTGTGCCGGATGTGTGTGGCAGACGTGGCTGAGATCGGCTTTGGCTTCTCACGGCACCCCCAGACCGCGCTCCGGTCTCTTCCTGAGCTATGGCTTGCTCAACCTGCAGAACAAACGCCACAACCACCAGAAACACTCATGATGTGCTTCTTTACAGATAATCATTCTGCATCTCCTGACGTAACCACGTACACCTCAGAGCACTCGACACAGATGGAGCGACCACAGGGTTCCACGGGGTCCCGGACAGCGCCCAAGTACTGCAACGCGGAGCTCATGGAGACCGGGGATGGTACGTCCCAAAGCAGAGATGCGTTTTTTTCTGGGAAACGGTTTGTGCTGATGTCCCGTTCTGCGCCCGTGACTGGGTGTGTTTCTTCCTGGGGTACAATCTGCTGCCATTTTATCTGCTGAATAACGAACAGTGGTTCAGCAACTGAGAAATTCTTGTACAGGTGTTAAGACCGTGAACAGTCACTTAGAAGAGCAAGATGAAGTTAAATGTACAACAGAATTACTGTCAGATGGGGGGATATGTTGCTTTCGACTTCAGAGGAAAGAGGGTCTTTTTATCCATGTTGGACAGAGATGTCAGCGACTTGGTAACAGGCTGTGGCCGAGGGCTGCTTCTTCCTTCCTGTGGCCTGGTCTTGGTATGTGCTGATTACAGCGGCGGTTTGTATCACCTAGCCCCTGTTCTATTTAAGTCTTAGTCCTTCCCTGGGGTCATAAAAGTCAGTGTAGAACCTAGCAGTGAATGAAATACAATGCCCCCGTGTGAAGCCTCATCAAGCAGCCTTGGAATGGTGTAATCTTGCAGTGCACGGGCCTCGCAGGCGGACAAGGAGGCCTATCCGAGCCCCAACAGGTAGACAGGACTATCGGAGCCGCGACAGGCACAGTGGACAGGCACAGTGGCCAGGGAGGACAGCGCTGTTGTGTGGATCCACAGGACACCGTGGCGTCTAAGCACATTCTCCCAGAGGAGAGGACTCTGCGGGCACTGATAGTGGGAGCTGGCTGAGAGTCCAGCGAGTGAGACTCCCTGTGACGTGCACAGCTGCCATCTGCGCAGCAGCTCCTGACGCCAAGATGGTCATGCGATAAATGCACAAAGCGCATCTCCAGCAAAAAGCCGCCGAGTGTCCACATCCAGGATATCCATCAAGGTGGCTTTTTGGTGTTAATACGATGAATGTGAGCAGCAGGTGGTCTGCGTTCTGGGTGAGTGTGTGACTGTGCCACTGCAGTTTTGTTCTCATGTCTTGATGAGCATGAACGGTTCCTGACGAGGGTAGGTAAGGATGCTGTGACCTGAGACTCTACAGTATTGTAGCTTGAGGAACCAAGGAGTTTTTCTCTCTTGCAAACCTGTCAGGGAGGATGTTCCAGGCTGGTGACTGCTCCATGAGGTATTCAGGGATCCAGGTTTCTTCCCGACCCCTGCTCTGTGTTCCCACGGACACGGCTGTCCTTGCTGTGGTTGGGACTGAGTGATTGCCACGCTGGCGGGGGTAGGATTAAGGCGAGAGTGGCCAGGATTTACCTAATCTACATAATGACAGGGAGCCTGGGAGTAAAGTGTAGCCATGGCCTGGAGGATGGATGATGGATGTTGGTGAACGACTGGCTGCACTCACCGCAGCTGGCCCAGGGATGGGAAGGACGACTGATGATGCCGTTCAATGGTACCTGGTTCTTTCAGATTTGACTTCCTTATGGATTTTCTGCTGTAAAGAGGAGAGAGCCTGTGGTTTTAGGCCAAACATTTCACTCATCTCATAGCATCTTGTATCCCTTAGCCAACATTTTTGTCAAGTTTCAGAAGTCCTATCAAACTGGCAAGCATTTCTCAGTTTGGTTTAACCATTGGATTTGATATCTGTGCCTGCATGTCTATTTTACATCTATGTGGTTATTTGACACTCTGTAGTACATTTGTAATAGGTTCTATTTGGTGGAAGTTACTTTCAACAAACCTTGCTGCTACTTGAATTTTCAAGGTTGCAAGTAGAAAGGAGAGAATAGAAACCACATCTTCTCTAATTTTAAAATGTGTTGTTCCTCAAATCACACCAGAAGTACAAATATTACAAATTATAGAAAGCAGTCAGAATCGAGGTTAAGAGATTTCTGGGTGATTGTGGCTAATCAGCAGTATTTGCTGAGGTGTGTGCAGCAGAGCAACATGCCAAGAAGCCCGGGACGGGGGAGAGTTGGGAGGCCAGACTGTGACTTCAGAGGTGCTGTTGCCTCAGGAAGAGGAGCTAGATGCAGAGAGGATAAATGGCCACAGGCGTGACTACCGCCATCCTTGCCGCGGTACGGGGGCCTTTGTATGGGGCCCTTTGTGAGCTGAGTTATGAACCAGATGAAGGCTGTGCAGGCGTGTGAGAATCCAGGCCAGACTCGATGGGTGGAGGCTTGGCAGAGGTGAGGGGCTAGACAGCCTCGCTAAATGTGCAGTGGCTCACTGCCGACAGTGCCCATCAGTCGCCAGACAGACGGGCTTGATCTTCAGCCCCCATGGCAGCTGCCTTTACCTGTCTGCCTCCACCTTCTGAGGCTTATAGGCATCACAAATGTGTGGTTTTTAAACAGATTTGGATGAGTTGTTTTCTGCACAACACACTTTTACAGACGGAGACTGGTTCTCCACAATGGCACCAGGGACTTGGCAGGCACTGGTGGGACAGAGCCTCAGAGCACAGCACCAGCTCCCTGGGAGAAGACGGTGCCTGTGGGACGGAAGAAAGAGGAGGCACACAGTGCTGAGGCGTGAACTCTAGTTTGCTCTTAGACATGACACACATGCCTTCTGGAAGTTTGCATGAAGCACTGCTAAAGCCACCAGTGCGGATAGGTCCTTAGATCAGGAGACCCAGAACATAGTTGTATTTGAAATCCTTCACATGCTGCAATCTCTTCAAAGACGACCCCAAGTCATCTCTAATAATGTTGTAAAACTAGTTTTTTATTAAGTGCCATGGCTTTTTTTTTCTTTTTTTTCGTTGGGTAGGGCCAGTGTGTGACAGTAAAACAACAGACGCAGTGACACAGCTGGTGAGTGTTGGTTCTGGGCCCCAGCTGGGCAGGTGTATGAAAAGAAACCGAAAAGTCTCTACAGTGGTATGAACCGAAACACCTGGATTATGTGTTTTCATGTATTTGACATAAATGTACACATTTGTACACTAAACACACATTTTTCTATATGTAATAAAATTCACACCTTTAAATAGTTAACATGTATTTTATTTTAGGACCGCCCCCACGATGTGAGGACTAACAGCCACCCCCTCTCCCCCCCCGGATATTAAGAGCCACATCGCAGGGCAGTGAGGCACCCCCCGCGAGATGGGGACTAATCACCACCCCCTCTCCCCCTCTGGCTATTAGGAGTCACCTTGCAGGGGGGTGAGGCACACCCCACAAGGTGGGGACTAATAGCCACCCCTTCTCCTCCCGCTGGCTATTAGGGGCCATGGTGGACTCACAGCCTCTTTATGATATTGTGAGTAATATCATCTCCCCCTCTGGAAATTATGAACTCTTTCACAGATGGGTGTATACCCTCAGTGTGTACACCGTCAGAGGGTGTACTGGGGGCGTGTACACTTTCCGTAATATTTAAAGTAATATCATCCCCTTCCCTCCAGGATCATGGGAACAATATCCCTGGGGAGTGTACGCTTTCTGCCATATATGTCATAATATCATCCCTCCCGCCTTGAAACATGAAGGACCATCTCACACGGGGTGTATAACCCTTGGTGCGATATTGAGAATGCAATTATCCTCTTCCCCCCCCGCATATTTGGAAAAATATCAGAGTGAGTGTATCCCTCCTGCCATATGAGGATTACTATCCTCTTCTTCCTTTCTGGATATTAGAAAGAATATCATACGTGGGTTTGCACTTTCTTCGATATCTGGGATATCTCTCTTGTTTTGAATGGCAAGAACAATGCCTTGGGGGGGATGTACACACCCTGCCATATTGGGAGTAATATTACACTCTCCCATCCTTGATAATTAGGAACAACATCCCATGCTCTCTGTCCCTGGATATTAGGAACAACATCACAGGTAGGTGTACACCCCCTGCGGTATTAGGAGTAATATGATTAATTATTAAACATCTATGATCGATATTAACATTATCAATGATACTATTAATAGGATACCATTATTATGGATAATTATTTTAAAATATGATTATGCATGCTTAAAATAATTGTTAATGTTAATTCTTATTACCAGCATCACTTAGTATTGATTTAAGTAACATTAATTGCTGATATCATTATTTTATTAATAGTGATATTACTATTGATTAATGCTAATGATTAACATTTTTAACTAGTATTTTACTGTCTTTACTGTGATGATTAATGTCGATGATTCTTAATTTTTCTTATATTTATTAATATTAATAATTAATACACTTGTTCCTGATATCGGGCAGGGAGAGGATGATATCACTCCCAATATTGAAGAAAGTGTACACCCCACTATGATGTTATTCCTAACAGCCAGGGGGTAGAGGATGACATTATTGAAACCATGGCAGTGGGTGTACATCCCTTCGGTCGTCTTGTTCCTTATATCCTGGGTGGGAGAGGACAATACGACTCCCAATATCACAGGGGGCATAGACCTCCCCTGTGATATTGTCCCTAACATCCAAAGGTGGAGAGAATGACATTTCTTCTGATTTCACAGGGGGTGTACACCACCCCTATGATATGGTTCCTAATATCCAGGGGGCGAGAGGATGATATTAGTCTCCATATTGCAGGAGGTGTACACTCCCTAGTGATATTGTTCCTAATATCCAGGGAGGGAGAGGACAATATCACTCCCAATATCGCAGGGGGTGTACACCTCCTTGTGATATGGTTCCCTATATCCTGGGAGGGAGACGATGATACTAGTGGCAAAATTGCAGAGGGTGTACACACCCACTGTGATATTGTTCCGAATATCCAGAGGGAGAGAAAATAATATGACTCCCAATATCACAGAGGGTGTACATCCTCCTGTGATATTGTTTCTTATATTCAGGGGGAGAGGATGATATTACTCTCAATATCGCAGGGGTTGTACACACCTCCTGCGATATTGTTCCTAATACCCCGAAGGGGAGAGCATAATACTCTCAATATGGCCGTGGGTGTACACCTCCATTGTAATATTGTTCTTAATATCCATGATGGGAGAGGATGATATGACTCCCAATATCGCAAGAAATGTAC
Source organism: Macaca nemestrina (assembly GCF_043159975.1). Lineage (NCBI taxonomy): Eukaryota > Metazoa > Chordata > Mammalia > Primates > Cercopithecidae > Macaca > Macaca nemestrina. Next base: position 217,293 of record NW_027257573.1, on the reverse strand, counting down.
GGCCGCCGGTGATAGAGTTCCTAACATCTAGGTGGGGAGAGGATGATATTACTGCCCATATCGCACGAGTTGTAAAACTCCTTCGATATTTTGCATACAGTCCTGAGGGGAGAGGATATTATTCCCAATAGTGAAGAAGGTATACACCCCCTGTGACACTATGCTTAATATCCGCATTGGGAGACGATGACATTACGCCCAATATCACAGGGGATGTACCCCTACCCTGGGATATTGTTCCTTATATTGAGAGGGGGAGAAGATGCTATTGCTCCCAGTAACGCAGGGGCTGTGGCTGTACACCCCTCCTGTGATATTGTTCTTAATATTCTAGGGAAGAGAGGATGATACTACACCCAATATCTCATGGGCTGTACGGTGTCCGCTCAGAGATGTGTGGGGCTCTCTTACACAGGTAACTCCTTCTCTAACTTTAGCCACATGCTGGTCATCCAGGGGCCTCCTAAAATCCAGGAGTATAAAAACCAGTGGAATTTCTGAGAACCAAAGATGGCGCATGGCTCTGGTTGGGCTGCCACAGGCAGTTTTGTGAAAAGACAGAGATGTATTTCTCATAGTCCTGGAGTCTGGAGGTCCAAGGTCAAGGTGAGTTCAGGACTGGCTCCTCCTAAGGCATCTCTCCTTGACTGTCAGATGGCATCTTCTCTTGTGTCCTCGTGCGGTTGTCCCTCTATAGATGTCTGTGTCCTGATCTCTTCTTACAAGGGCATCAGTTCTAATGACTTCGTTACCTTAATCACCTCTTTAAAAGGCCTATCTCCACATATAGACACATTCTGAGGTCCTTGGTTAGGACTACAACCTGGGAATCTTGGGGTATGCAATTAAACCTGAAGCAGATGGGGTCTTATAACCTGTGTCACCCAAGCTCATGCCAGAGCCCCATGAGGGCCCCCCCCTTTGATATGGTTTAGCTGTGTCCCCACCAAAATCCTGTCTTAAATTCTCATGTGTTGTGGGAGGATGGAAGTGATAATTTGACAGCAGAGAAGACAATTGCTGCCAGGGAGGGGAGAGGGGACTCCAGACCTCTGAAGGTTGGAGGGTCCCGAGCCCTGGGCAGAGCAGGCAGCCCCACCCCTGTGACATCCCTGCAGATGGCTCAGGAGTTGGAAAAGGTGGAATCATATGTAGAGGCTGGTTGGGGAGATAGGAAGTTGTCGAATGAGTTTTTAAATATTTCCATCAAAATTCTTACTGCATCCTTGGTGTTGGTGGGGACCAGTGGCTTCTCTATGTGCCTGGCTTCTTCCTGGCTCTGACTCTGGGAGCCTGGCCTGGCCTAGGGCTGCTGGTTGGATTCATTGCTGGCAGCAGGTAGAAGGTGGAGGAGGGAGAGGAACTGTCCTCAGTCCTCTCTTACTCATGCCTGTCCACGTTAGCAGCCCCTCCCCAGGCATCCCTTGCCCATGATCTGGGGAGTGCTATTCTCACTTCCCTTGGGCCCTGCCCACCGATCTCCAAAGAATCCCGTCAGTGACTCCTTTTAATCACCTCTTTGCCTGTGACAAAGTCTTCTGGGACCTCCTGACTGATACAAGGGGAAGCCTGGCTATCTGTGCAACTTGTAAAAGTGAAGTGAGTCATTCGCACTGGCATGTATCTACAAGTCACACAGCTTTGCAACTGGAGTGACTTTAAGCTCATCTAACCAAACCTTCCATGACAGATGAGGACACCCAGAATCATAGGATAGAAGTGAGTTGCTCCCATCTGGGTCGGCCAAGCTGAGACTCAAGTGTAGAGTCTAGCAAAGCACACTTCATCCTCCCTTAGAAGGAAGATCCTACCCGCACGGCTCACCTCCACCTACCCTAGGTCTCCCCCACCCTTCCTTAGAGGGAAGCTCCTGCCAGCATGGCTCACCTCCACCTACCCTAGGTCTCCCCCACCTTCCCGTAGCGGGAAGGTCTTGCTGGCATGGCTCACCTCCACGTACCCTAGGTCTTCCCACCCTCCCTTGGAAGGTCCTGCCAGCATGGCTCACCTCCACCTATTCTGGGTTTCCCCCACCCTCCCTTACAAGGAAGGTCTTAGAAGGCAGCATGGTTCACCTTCCCCTAACCTAGGTCTCCCCCACCCTCAGAGGGGAGTCTTTGGGTCAGTCACAAGACTACTCCAGACATCTGTAAGAACAAATGGTTTCCAGCACAGTCCTTACCTGGGGTCTGCATTTTCCCTCTGGGATGCTTGGAAGTTGAAGGGGTCAGGCAATTCAAGTTCTCCCCGGTATCTCAGGGGCCACTGACACACAGGAAAATGTGCTGCTCTGCTGGCTGTTTGACTTTGATGGATGCAAATTTGTTCTAAATGAGCCTGACAATCATTAGCATGTAAACATATGTTACTGGTGGCGGCTCGCAGGGCCACATGCTGATGGATCTTGTGGGCTGTCCCCACCGGACATCACCAGGCTGCCTGGGTCTGTGCTGCTTCTGGCTAAGGCTCCAGATGTTTTCGTGCACTGTGAAGTAGACATTTTAGCTACAGGGTTATGGTTTTTTCCACAAAAGAAACACAGACAAATATGTGAAAAGAACTTGAGTTTCTGTGCCGATCTACTGGAAGGAGACTCTTAGAATGTCAGCTGCTCAGTGTCTGCTTTGACTCCCGGGCAGTTCACTCTGTCCTGTGGCTCAGAGACTCTGTGGGGCTGAATTATACATTTGATTCCAGTTCTGCTCAATATTTCCCCACAAGTAGTGCTGTGGATGCGACTGATGCCTTTAGAGATATGTGCAGCCGGAACAGTGCAGAGAATACAACACGCCATGCTAAAATATTTTGAGCTGAAGGCAATTAAGAAGCACTCTGGCCTTCCCTCTATTTTCTGAAAAGCATACAACATAATCATATTATACAAAGACAAAGGTGCCCTTTCTCCCCTCTCTGCCAGAAAGGACGCAGGTCAATCTCTGTACATAACTTCAGACTCTTATCATTCAGGAAACAGCACCAGAGGAGTTTACACAAAAATCTATCATTTATTGGCCTTCCCACAATTTGTTGCCCCCAATGACCCAAAGTCCTTTTACTTTGTCTTGGCACTTCTATAAGCATTTATTATCCTTGTTGAAGATGTTATATAAAAGAAAGGTCTGAGCTGTCTCTTTGAGATTCCCTCATTCCCTGTGTATCTCCCATGTATATATGAAATATACATGCTAATAAACCTCCGTTTGCTTTTTTGGGGGTTCATCTGTCTTTTATTATAGGAACCCCAGCCAATGAAGCTAAGATGGGTGGAAGAAAAGATTACATTTTTCTCCCCTGTAGTAGCATTATTCTAGCAATAGCATTCTTTTTTTTTTTTTTTTTTGTAGATTTCTGTTGAACACACACACACACACACACACAAACACACACACACACAGAGCAATGTAAAAAGAAAGAAGTGTGGGGAGTCCTGATGAAATTTTAGGTCCCAGAGATACCTAAATATGTTGAGAAGTTGTCTTTCAACATTGATTTTTTTTCCCACATTTATTCTCATATTTTTGATATTTTTTTCTTCTGAGATATCATTTCTAGATTGTTTTCTCTACATTTTCTTGCAAGTCCGAGAGAGTACGCTGGTTAGTAGTGTGTCCAATGCACCACCTCTGTCCTTGTCAGTAAAGAAATGTAGAAATTGAGAGGGATGTGACAGTCACGCTACACAGAGATGGAAACACAGATAGGAGGTAAATAGAAACACGTGAAAACCCAGCATTTCTGGAACTCTCACCTACTCCTGTGCCGATATTCATCCTTCAGCTCTGCCTCCATTCTTCCCTTCTTCCCTTCTTTTCTCATGCTATGGGGTCTGCTTTGGAGATGTTATCTACTTTCATTCTTCCAAAGTCAAGCTTCTAGCTTTGGTTGGAGCTGCAGACCCATTTACTCATTCAGCAAATACTTTCTAAGCACATGGATAGTCACTGAGAATACCGTGGTTCACCAACATGACCGTGGCCCCTGCTCTCACGAACCTGTGGCCTGATGGGGAGAATGGGCAGTAATATGACAATCACTCCAATGGGTTTCTGATGAAGAATTGAGAAAAGCGCACCAAAGAAAGGGAAGCGGGATTCTCTAAATTTATGCTGTAAAAGAATCTGGCGTATCTTGGGATGAGAGGTAGAACACCGATGCATTCTGGAAAGTATGATCCCCTTGCAGTCTGGAGAGAAGTAGAGGTTGATTGTTGAGGGGGGTGGAGTGTAGGGACAGCACGGTCTAAACAGAGATGGGGGTGCGTGCAGAATGCCTCTTGCAGCAGGAAACAGGCACGTTCAAGGAAATAAACACCGGAGAAAGTGGCACAAGACAAGAATGAAGGCAGGCAGGCAGGGGCTGGGAGATGATGGTAGATGCTTTATTCTCTTAATAACAGCAATAGGATGCTGTTGAAAGCACTTGAGGGAGGTGGGGAAGTGGGTATGACATGTTTTATGTTTGTAAAATTATCACATTGTCTTACCAAACTATACTCCCTATTTTTTATTTTTAAATTTTACTTTAAGTTCTTGGATACATGTGCAGGTCTGTTACATAGGTATACATGTGCCATGGGGGTTTGCTGTACCTGTCAACCCATCATCTAGGTTTTAAGCCCTGCATGCATGAAGTATTTGTCCTAATGCTCTCCCTCCTCTTGTCCCCACCCCCCAACAGGCCCCCGTGTGTGTCGTTCCCCTCCCCGTGTCCATGTGATCTCATTGTTCAACTGCCACTTATGAGTGAGAGCATGTGGTGTTTGGTTTTCTGTTCCTCTTTTAGTTTGCTGAGAATGATGGCTTCCAGCTTCATCCATGTCCCTGTAAAGGACAGGAACCCATTCTTTTTTATGGTTGCATAGTATTCCGTGGTATATACATGCCACATTTTGTGTATCCAGTGTATCATTGATGGGCACGAGATATCCTCTTAGTATGTGATATAGCAATTGCACTCTTCGGTATTTATCCAAAGGAGTTGAAAACTTGGGTTCACAGAAAAACCTGCACATGGACATTTATAGAAGCTTTAATCATAATTGCTCATTTTATTCCAGCTTTATTCATAATTGCTCAAACTTGGAGGCAACGAAGAAACCAAAATGTTCTTCACTAGGTGAGTGGATAAATAACCTGTGATATATCCAAACAATGTAATATTCTTTAGCACTGAAAGGAAGTGAGCTGTCAAGCCATGAAAAGACACGTAGGAACTTTAAACATGCACGGCTACACAAAAGAGGCCCATCGGAAAAGACTAAATACTGTAAGCTTCCAACTAAAGGACATTCTGAAATACTGTAAGCTTCCAACTAAAGGACATTCCGAAAAAGGCCAGACTAGGAGTGAAAATATCCGTGGTTCCCAGGTGTTGGGAAGAGGGAGAGATGATGAGGTGAAACACGGAGATTTTTAGGATTTTAGTGCAACTGCTCTGTACGATGCTATCACGGTGGATACATGCCATGACATATTTGTTCAAACCCATAGAATCAGCACCAAGACGGAGCCCTCATGTAACCTGTGGACTCTGGGTGACAATATGTCAATGTAGGTCCTTCCATTATTACAAATACTCCTTCTGGGCAGGAGTGTTGTTAGTGGGGGAGGCTGTGCACGTGGGGGAAGGGAAGGCATATAGAAGGACTCTGCACCTTTCCCTCAATTTTTCTGTGAACCTGAAACTGCCTAAAAGATAAAGTGTATTTTTAAAAAATAAAGTAAAAAAAGGAAACAAAAAGTCCTCACAAAAATCAAATGAGAAAATGCTCACACTGGGTGCTTCAGGTCAAAATGGAAGAACAAGGGCTGTATTTACCATCCCACCTGATGACTTTTTTCTCACTGCTTTTCAGCATTTTTTTGGAGTCTAGTCAGTGCAATAAGGCAAGTTGCAATATATAAAATGCACCCTTATTAGAAAATAAGATTTAAAACTATCTGTATCTGCAGGTGACGTGATCACCTGTGTGGAAAAATCTCCTGAAATCACAAAAAGCCACTAAAACTAATAATAATAAATTACTAATAAGTGAGTTTGGAAAGTTTGCAAGATACAAGCTAAACACATAAGCAATATTTATTTCTTCATACACTGGCAAAGAAATAATTGGCAATGGAAATTTACAAAGCAATCTTATTTATAGCACATCAAAACATGAAATTCTTCAGACTAAATCTGACAAGCGATGTATAAGATCTATACACTGAAAAGCAGGCAGTGATGCTGAGATAAATTAAAGAACTAAATAAATGAAGTGATACACTGTGTTCATGGATCAGCAGGCTCAATATTGTTGTCAGTTCTGCCCTTGTGGATCAGAGGTTTAATGCAATTCCAATCAAAATCCCAGCATGATTTTTATTTTTTTTTTTTTTCAGTAGAAATGAACTAGCGGATTCCAAAATGTGTCCGGAAATTTAAAGAACCCAAAAGAGCTAAGACAACTTGGAAAAAAACGGTGGAGGACTTACCTGAACTATCAAGATAGTGTGGTATTGCCATAATAAGAGAAAACCGGGTTAATGAAACCTCCCAGAGGGTCTAGTAATAATCTCACAAACATGTTACACATACATAGTGGATTTTTGAATAAAGGTTCAGAGACATTAAATTAGAGAAAGGACGATAATGATGATAGAAGGATTAAATACCATAGGCCAAAAAGAGAAAAAAGAGCTCCTGCTAAATATCTTCACATCGTTGGTGTCACTCATGCAATTCAATTCACATTTTGTATATCTAAAAGTTGAGCAGACTTCTTCATTCTCTTTCCCCAATTCACTCCACCGAGATGCTGATGTCTTTCAGTGGAACTTGGAAGTTTGCTATTCTTTTTAAAATGACTCTCTTAGATCCTGTTTATGCAAGAAGTTGTGGGACTGTAACTTACAAATACTGTTCTAAACCTTGGAATCACACGTTCCCCTTTTTCTCTACTTATCGTTTCTAATCAGTTTCCCATTTCCTCTTCTTCATATTTACACTGCATTCCTTTTAGTTCAGGCTCTTGTTACCCCACTCGATCTCTTGATGTGGTCACCTGAATGTCCTTCGTGTTCCAGCCTCCTGGAATCCTTCCTTCATGACCCTGCAGAACTGCCCTCCAGACCCGCAGGTGTGACCCGGAATCAAGGATCTCAAAGCCGAGTGGGATCCGAGAGGCTATCTAGACCGATCCTCCATTACAGACGTAAACCTTTTGATGACTTCACTTCAGAGCCCAAAATATTTGCACTGCAGGCAGAATCACCTAAATCACTTAATGTGATGTTCAGTCTTCCCGTGGTATTTTCCTCTCTGCATCTCCCTACTTTCGGTCAGCCATTTCTCACTCATGACACCGAACCCTTCATTCACATCACATTATTGTTCTTCTCCACACACACTTATTTGTTTTCTGCCTGAGTTTTTTGTTACATTATTCCCTCTACTGGAAATATCATTTTCCAAGATCTGACTACAGAATTTTAACGTATTCCTCAGAATGACTCACATATCACATATTCGACCAAATGGCTGCAGATTCTGTCACCTCCTCTCTTATCCTACGGCAACCTGGAGAACGTTCTTCTCTTAGCCAATAGGATTTATCATGGTTCTTCTTTATCTCAACAATAGTTTAGCAGGACTGAGAACTGGGAGGTAGATTTTTCTCCCAGGGGTGAGAACTGTCTTAGTTTATCAGCTCTCCATTCTGGTTGTAGAAAAGCAGCCCATAGGGCACGGTGGGGAGGAGAAGAAGGGGAACTAAGCTGTGTTGCATGAAGATGGACAGTTGTGACCCTTACTCCGGGGTTGGGAGTTGAGGCCCCTAGGAAGGAGAAGCTGTAAGGATGAAGACGAGGCATAAAAAGTGATGCAGGCCGGGTGCGGTGACTCACGCCTGTAATCCTAGCACTTTGGGAAGCCAACGTGGATGGATCACGAGGTCAAGAGTTCAAGACCAGTCTGACCAATATTGTGAAACCCTGTCTCTACCAAAAATACAAAAATTAGCTGGGTGTGGTGGCACATACTTGTAGTTCAGCTACTCGGGAGGCTGAGGCAGGAGAATCACTTGAACCTGGGAGATGGAGGTTGCAGTGAGCCAAGATCATGACACTGCACTCCAGCCTGAGTGACAGAGCGAGACTTCATCTCCAAAAAAAAAAAAAAAAAAAAAAAGTGATGCATAGTAACAAGACTGCCTGAAGAGAAGAGACAATCAGCAACCTTCTCCAGGGTGGGATGGCTGAAGACCCTTTAAGAACAAAGGTGTCTACTTTCCTTCTTTAGGATGCTCTATCGTGATTTAATGAACCCTCCCAATCTACTGTATTCAGTATTTGGCATGAGTCAATCTAGGGGAATTCTAGAAAACATAGCTGGTTGTTACCATTAGGTTAATGTAGATTGGGAGGTAGGGAAAAACCCCAGGAGACACGTAGGAAGGACAACACGTGAAAACAGAAGAAACTTGGAGTCAGTTCCCCCTTCAAACAAAATCCAGTTTCCAGAAGACATTGTGAGGGCTGCTGGGTCTTCCTCACCTGAAGATGGGGGATTCCAGATAATTATTATACTTGAATCTCACAGGATGGGGGCGATCACCACCAGCTCTCAAATGGAATGAGTTACAATATCTTCTATCGGGAGGTGGTAAATAAGAGGTTAGGTACATGTCTGTAGTCATCACAATTTTGTCAAGATTGCTCTTTTTACTTCCATGTCATAGATGGAGTGCCTGATGCTTGTGGAAGTGATTGGCTCAGGGTCTCACCATCAAAAGTGGCAGAGGAAAGATTCCAACATGTTTTAAAAGCTGCAAACTGAGCTGACTCCCATCCGTGCTGTCATACCGACTTTGAGATTTCAATCCTCCTGAAGGCAGGAAACTTATTCCATTTGCTTTTATACCCTCCATAACACTAGTGAGCAAGTTTTGCTCAAAGTAACATGGAATATTTTGCTGACTCAAGGGGAAAAAGAGACTTAAATGACACCATCAGAAGTCAACATTCAAGGAACAGAGACATATGTAGCATTAGCTGTCTCAGTCAAATCAACATAAACATGCACGTTTATCCTTTACATGGGGGTAAGACAGCAAACACAATTGAAAAAATGAGCCAAGTGTAAAAAATTTGTCACAAAGGGATGGATTTAGACAGGAGAGCAGTGAAGTAGGTTATAAAATGGTCAGCATAATCCATTTTAATGAATTATTAGCTGAAACATGCAAAGCATTTAGGATTTCTGGGAGAAGTGTACAAACACACCAAATGTTTGTCCGACATTTTCTTCACTGCTTCTGTCTTTCCACAGGGCTGGAAATGATGTTGACCAACGGCCTTGGGAGGAGAGGTTGCAGCTGAGCCCACACCCTCTCAAACTCCTTCAGACTGTTTCTGTTTTTGTAGACTACTTTACCATTAACAACAAATCCTAAGATTTACTCAATCAGTACAGCAGTCGTTGGCCAGAGTTCAAATTTCTGATTCGAAGGAATCTGCACTCTGCCTGCCAGGATCGACTATTAATGGCTTCGTCCGTAGAGGAGCTGTGTCTTTGCTCACTACGGAAGAGTATTGAGGCTTCGAAGGGGGTATTTTGCTGGTCACCTCCTGGTCATCCTTCTGCTCACCAAGAACAGATACTCTTGTCAGCCCCTTACATTTACAAGGTCGTTTAATTCTCACATAGCCCTTTCAGATAGATGCGACTATTACCCCCATTTTCCAGAGGAGGAAATCGAGAGGCGGAGGACATAAGTGAATTGTCCCAGATCACAGAGCTGGCCATGGAGCTGGGACTTGCACCCAGCCAGCCTGGCTCCAGAGTTCACTGCCCTCCTCCTGTACAGCACGTGTGACCTGCAGTAATCACCACCCAAACAGGCAGGCACTGCGGATAGCCAAGTACACCTCTTCCGACTTCACCACGGAGGAAGGTTCGTTTTCATTCTGGTGTTCAGCTCAGGACAGTGTTTATCACCACAAGGACGCACAACCCACAACCCAGAAAGCTCAGTCACGTGCCGTTGCCTTCTACGGTCATGGTTTTCTACTTTTTGGCCCCATTTTCCTGCACACTTGGCCTGCTGGGACGTGAATGATGCGTTACTACTTCTACAGAATGCAGGTGAGCAGGTAGCATGGCAAGGTGGGTGATTGGACAAGATTTCCCGACAGCTGGAAGCTTGGGGGAGACCCGCGGTGGCCCCTTGTTATTCTTCCTGGACGAGCCTCCTCTGGGGTCGAGCGTGAGTCCCTCATCGCTGGTGCCAGGCGGTGTCACAGTTTTCAGCACCCAAGCGCCAGGGCAGCTTCTCTCTGTCCAGCTCGCCCCGCCCCGCCCCTCTCCTCTCCTTTAGTGAGAGAAGCTCTCTGACTCTTGGGATTTTGCAGTGAGAAGAGTGATCATTACAATTTTCATTCTGAATATTGTGGCCCTGCTGGACTGCGGTGCAACAGGCTCTTTCATGAAGATTGGCAGAGATGCTGACGGCTAGGGCATCGGGACCGAGGGGAGCGAGCAGGACTCATGGGATACAGCTCATAGAGGGAGCCATAGAAATGTGAGGCTGCTCTTCACATGGCTGCACTCTCTCCTGAGTCCTCCGTGGAACCTGTGGAGAGGGCGTTAGGCGCTGGCGCTCTCCGGGGTGTGAGCTCAGTCAGCAAGAGAACATCTGCCTTCCCACCCCCATCTCTGCAGCTGGTTCCTCTTGCAGTTTTGATTTTTAGAATGAACGCAGCAACCTGCCCCATTCTGCTGATGCTGCAAAAAGGAGCTGGAAAAGAATGTGCACAGCTTCTCCAGTCTTAGCATTTGTTACCTTGTAGTTTGGGAAACTTTGCTGCCCCAGTACAAGAGTGTGCTGAGGATTCTATTATCCTGCTAGATTCTCCCAGGAGATCAAGTTGAAAACGAGCTAGGTGCTCTCTCTGCCTGTCTGTCTGTTTCTCTTTCTCTCGTCTGTCTCGTCTGCCTGTTTCTCTGTTCCCCTTTTCCTCTCTTCCTCTCCCTCCCTTCCTCCCTGGCTATTGCTGCAAAGAATATTCTTGAATTTGTTTCTCCATATCTTCTGCCTTTCCTTGGAATACATTCCTAAGGGTCTAGTCATTGTGAAAAGCAAACGGCCTTTAGATGTTTTCCAAATCTAACAGATGGGGGTCCTTTCAGACAGAGCTTCATTTTACACTTTTATCAAGAAGCCCGGGGCTCCCTGCTCGCCACGCTGCAGTCGCCCTCAGGAGGTTCATGGAGAGCAGAGGACTTGGGGCTACATCAAGGGCTGTCTTTTTTCCAATGTCCGGAAGGTATACTTTGTGGGGGGGGGGGGCAGTTGAAGTACGAAAGTGACATCAGCACTTCATGTATGGGATGGGTCGATCAAGTACAGTGTGCACCAGACCCCCAGACTGGCGCTGGGTGGGGACAAAGGACTCCAGTTATTACAGGGTGGGTTGGGCAGGCAGCTGCCCAGCTGTGGGGACAGATGCTTCGGCTCTCAAAGCCCAGGTATCACCTGTCTGAGGCTGCACAGCCCTCCTCACCCCTTCAGTTCCTGAAGGGAAAGGCCCCAGGAGACTTTGAGGTGAAGAATGCTCTTCCATTTTCAACTCACCCACCGTTAGGGTTCTGCCCCCTCTACCCCTCCAGCCCCCCAACTGTGAAGTTCCTGGGGTCCCTGGGCAGTGACTTGCTGAAGCCTCTCTCTCCAGGACCTCTGTAGAGAGGCACCCTACTCGAATGCATGCTTCTCCAGGAATATTTGCTCTGGTAACAGCTGAGAAGAAAAGCCCATCTCTAACAGTTTGATTGCAGGTGGGTGGCCCCGGGGCAAGTGATTTTGGGAAGGTGGGGCTGGCTGGCGCCCTGTGTCCTGACTTTTCTTCTGAGCCTTTGCAAAACCACTTTTGAGAAAAGTAATCGGGGCGGGTACTCTGGGAGGCATTTTCTTCTAAGTGAAAATCTGTAGAATTCCTGCAGTTGCGGGAGCTGTGGTTTTCTGTCAAGACCCTGTGGGGACCGAGGCTGCCCTTCTGTGTCCTGGCAGTGTGGGGCCTGTTTCTTATCCAGACTCTTCTTATCCAGAAGAGTCAGGTGCCTGGCAAGTGAACTGGCCAACTCCAATTTGTATGTCACTCGTATCGACCTAAAATGAAATACAAATAAAACGTCTCATTTCTGGCATGAAAGAGACCTAGGAAGGGAAGGCTTAGGGCCGGCTTCTTCACAATCCAACTGGAAGTAGGGTAGCCAGATCCTGGCATCCATATCCCCTGCTGGGTGAGGGTCACAGGATCTCAGCGCCCAGGTGAGGCAACGATGTTGAAAGAGGCTTCAGAAGAACTGGGCCAGAACAGTGGAATCAAACGGAAAAGACTGTAAATTCAGCCAGCTTGGGGAATGACCAGAAAGCGTCTGTTGCCCCAGCAAGGATTGAAAACAAAGATTCCCAGCAACAGGGCCACAGCAAAGCTGTCTCAGCACACCTGTCCCGGACAATCAGCTGATGAGAGCTTGTGATTGTGCCATCCAAGGAGACGTAGCTATTTGGTCTTCAGCTGGTTCTGGGCACAGAGGGTCTAAGACCCTCGGAATCTTTAGAGTGTTAGAGTGCCTTTGTGTGCTCAGGACAGGCCTGGGAGCTGGGGACCCTTAGGCAGCCTCAGGGTAGGTCTGGGGTTCAGAAAGACCAAGGCGGGACTAGAGGGCTGGAGCTGTCAGTCTCCAACCCAATCTCCCACCTGGAGGGAGAGGGCTGGAGCCGAGTCAATCCCCAATAGCCAAAGATGTCTTCAACCATGTCTATAGTGACCCCTCTAGAAAACCCTAAATGGTGGGGGTTGGAGAGCTTGCAGGTTGGGGAAAACCTTGACGTTCTGGGAGGGCAGTATTCCCACTCCCCAGGGACAGAAGCACTTGCACTTGCAACCCGCCCCCGCCCACCAGGCCTGGAGCAATGCACCTCTTCATCTGGCTGTTCACAGGTCCTTCATAGTGAACTGGTGACAATAGGTAAAAGTGTTGCCCTGGGTGCCATGAGCCCGTCTGGCAAGTTATTGACCTTAAGTAGGAGGACATGGCAAGCCTGATTTTTAGGTGGTCGGTCAGAAGCAAGGGAGACCCGAAACTTACCATTGGTGAAGCGGGGGCCGTCTCATGGGTCTGAGACCTTGACCTGTGCGGTCTGCCCTAATTTCAGACCTCAATTCAGTTGTAGAATACACAGTTGGTGTCCAGAGAGGGTGAGAGAAACCGCACACTTGGTGTTAGAGGTGGAACAGGTCATAGGGCCTTCCGTGTCACAGAGGGCGGCCTCATTTGTTTCGCCTGCTGTAGTTTATTAATGTGTGAGTACTTTATTCTTTGAAAGGCTTAGAATTAAGAATAGAGAGAATAAAAGAAATCAGCTTCATGGAATCCACACTTCTTGGTTTTTAGAAACAATTTGTTTCTAGTTTGCATTTTAAGTAATTGTAATATTTAATATCACAAATGTACTATTGTAATAACTATTTTAAATATTACATATTACAATTACAATATTAATATTTAAGAGAATCTAGGTGTTTGAGCTTCCTGGATCTATGGTTTGGTGTCTGGCATTAATCTGAGGAAATTCAGCTATTACTGTTACAAATATTTCTTCTGTTCCTCTTTCTTCCCCCTTGTATTACCGTTATGCATATTTTCTGCCTCTGTGGAAGTCCCATAGTGCTTGGATACTCTGTTCTTTTTTGCTTTTCAGTTCTGGAGGTTGGAGTTGGGTATTTCCCTTTCCTCCAGGTCAGAAGGCTCTGATAAAATCCCACCAGGTGAGTCTCTCGTTAACTAGCTTCTCTGGAAGGTAGACCTAGTGAAGAGTGCACCCACATATTGAAAAATGATTCCTATTCTCTTTTCCCTGTAGTAAGTATGAGGGGATTTTTCTCTGATATTTACACTTCGAGAACCTGGTTGAGCTTCTGATGATACAACTCACAAAAGCATGAGACCCATATGCACAGGCCTCCTGGAGGTTTTAACTCTCAGACGTGGCCACACCTCACTGCAGCAATTTGTCAATTCCAGTTCAGGCTTTCCAATCCCAGTGTGGGTTCCTTGGAGCATTGTGCTCCAGTGTATTGGTGATTCATCTGCTTTACCTGTCCAGCCAATCTGGGGACAGTGGCTTGCCGGTGACCTCACGTCTCTTGCAGGTTTAAGAACTGCTGATTTTTCAGTTTGCTCAGATTTTTACCTGTGAGGAAGGAGTGACAATTCTCAAGATTATCATGTACGGAACCTGAAATTCCCCAACTCCATTATAGTGAAAAGTGTTTGCCCTTCCTCTGGCTCAAGAATTAAAACGTTTTCATTCTCTGACACGTTGTACTTTGATTCCCTAAATATTTATAGATTTAAAAACTCAGTTTTCTGCTGTATCAGACATCTAGACTGGCACTTTCCAACAGAATTGAGAGTCCTGTTATAGAATTTGAAACCTACCTTGTAGCCTCATATAAATATATAAACTAGTATATTTTAACTCAAAATGCTCATAACTATACTTTCGATAAGAAATACAAATAGGCCGGATGCGGTGGCTCAAGTCTGTAATCCCAGCACTTTGGGAGGCCGAGGCGGGTGGATCACGAGATCAGGAGATCGAGACCATCCTGGCTAACACGGTGAAACCCCGTCTCTACTAAAAATACAAAAAGTTAGCCAGGCGTTGTGGCGGGTGCCTGTAGTCCCAGCTACTTGGGAAGCTGAGGCAGGAGAATGACATGAACGCGGGAGGCGGAGCTTGCAGTGAGCCAAGATCACGCCACTGCACTCCAGCCTGGGTGACAGAGCAAGACTCCGTCTCAAAAAAAAAAAAAAAAAAAATATATATATATATATATATATAAATATACATATATACACAAATACAGTATTTTCTACTTTTTATAGTAACTGGCATGTCTTTCACACAGCAAATCCACTTCAGACCGGGCGCACTTCATGTGCTCAGCCGCCGCATGTGGTGAGTGACAGAGACCACCTTGCATGTGTGTGCGCTATTTTACTGCCTTTTTCTTGACCACAGATTCTACCTCCTGTTTCTCTGTGTATGCAGTGATGATTTGCTGAATATTACACATTGTGGGTAACTTGTTGAGCACACTCAGGATCCCTAACCTTCCTCTGAAGCTTTGCAGCTCCTGTTTTAGCAGCTAGCACAGGCACTGCTGGGTCATCGTGACATGGGCAGGCTTGGTTGGATTCGCTGTTGGTGTGAATCTGTGGAGAGCTCCAATCCTGCACCCACTCCAATCTCCCCCCCTCCTGGACCTGGTAGGATGGCCATGCTCCGCCCACACCTGAGCTCTCGGTGCCTCGATCTGCAGGTGTACTCCAGAGGACAAGTGTACTGTGGGTGCGTCTCATTCATTCTCCTGCCCTTGCCCTCAGGTTCTGGCTGGCACAGCTGTGGTCACAGACTAAAAACAGCCACCTCATTCGTTTTGTGCAGCTTTACAGTTGTTTATGGCAGATGTGTGACTTCGGACCCTGTTCCCTCATCATGGCTAGAACAAGTTTTGGCAAATTATTCCTATATCTTTACATTTGAAAACTAAAGGAAAGTTTCACCCATAGAATATTAGTGTTGCCACAATCCTAATGAGTGTTTCTCCAGAAACTATGATCGAGGTCAGCAGCCAGTCATTTCATAGAAGATAAACTTCAAGAACAGTCTCTGAAGGGCAATGAAACTGAGTAAGATCTAACCACTGTTACCAGCAACCAAGAAAACTAGGTAAGAAAATGCAGCTAAGATTTGGACCCAGTAACTACGGTAATAAACATGCAAACTATGGCTAAGCACACAATAGGCTGGGAGTAAAAAACTTTTATGATATTGACATTTATGATTTTACAAAACTGCCCCATGTGATATCAAGAGGACTCCTGATGAAAATGTACAAAGGATGCTTTATGGTTTATATAAAAATGTTAGTCAAATAAATCCAAACATTTCACAAAAATAACATTTCAAATATTCTTTTATATTTTGCAGACAATTAAGTTATTCATCATGCATGACCCAGTAACATTTCTCAGCGGTTGGCTTCAATACGAGAAATAAGCAAATAACCGCAATGCTTCTTTCATTTCAAAGTCATTTCTCTTATAAAAAGTGGTCAAGAAAAATGCCTGTTGCCTTACATACTGGTTAGTGCCAAAAATTTGGTTTAAAATATTTCAAGTGGGTTATCCTTTTACGTCCATGTTGTTAGTTACACAAAGAACACATACAAATGCAATTTTTTTCCATAAGTTTTTGCAAATTATACACTAAAGAAACAGGATTAAGCTTTTTATTTTTTGAGATAGGGTCTAGCTCTGTTGCCCAGGCTGGAGTGCAATGGCACGATCATGGCTCCCTGCAGCCTCAACCTCCCCCAGCCCAGGTGATTCTCCCATCCCAGCCTCCCGAGCAGCTGGGACCACAGGCACACACCACCATGCCTGGCTGATTTCTGTATGTTTTGTAGGGATGGGCTTTGGAATGTTGCCCAGGCTAGTCTCAAATGCCGGGACACAAGCAATCTGCCTGCCTTGGCTTCCCAAACTGCTGAGGTTAGAGGCATGAGCCACCATGCCTGGCCTAATCATTTCTAAAGAGTCTGTATTTATTATCGTTATTTTTTTCTAATCGAGATGGGGGTCTTGCTCTGTTGCCCCGGCTGGAGTGCAGTGGTGCCATCTCAGCTGACAGCAACCTCTGCCTCCCGAGCTCAAGTGATTCTCCCACCTCAGCCTCCCAAGTAGCTGGGACTACAGGTGCACACCACCAGGCTCAGCTGATTTTTTGTACTTTTGGTGAAGACAAGATGTACAAAAGGCATTTCTGTACATTTTGCCATGTTGTCCAGGCTGGCCTTGAACCCTTGGGCTCAAGCCATACACCTGCCCTGGACTCCCAAATTACTGGAGCTATAGGCATGAGCTATCGTGCCCAGCCCTTAATTATGTGCTGTGGCTTAATATTAAAATAAGGAAATGGAGGAGCCCAAGGGAGCACGTTGGCAGAAAGGGCTCCCTTGTCAACAACTTGCTAGCACGGCACTCACTCCCTTGCCTGGCTGGCACTGCGTTCTTTAGAAGAAGAACACGTTATGTGTCAATGAAAAACAAAAACAACATAGGAACACCCTGTCTCTACAAACACTTAAAAATTAGCTGGGTGTGGGTGGCGAGCACCTGTGGTCCCAGCTGCCTGAGGTTGAAGTGGAAGGACCGCATGAGCCCAGGTGGCCGCAGCTGCAGTGAGCCAAGAACTGCCATCATGATGCTGAATTCCAACCTTGGTGACAGAGAAAGACCTTGTCTCAAAACAAAAAGCAACGATAAACCCAAAGTGATGCACTCTAAGTTATGTCCTTTAAATTCCAGTACCTTCATTTGTAAAGGTATGTAAAGGTGAAACTCAGGAGCTGCTTGCAGTCATGTGGACATACACTTGACCTCAGCTCTGATCTGAAGCACGTCCTTCTGTCTCACTGCTTGCCAAGACTAAGCTAAACTTCAGAAGTAAAAATACTCCCCCAAATGTTGTATATGTAGCTTCAACGTGAGATGTAAGGTGATTCAGGTCCTTTGAAAGACAAGCTTGCAACAACGGCATGAATAATGTTGGAATCAAAATCACAGAAACTAAACACCAAATAGCGTAGGTTCAATCCGTGTCTCTAACAAGTATCTGGATAACTAAACTTTCTGCTTTACTTGGGTGTGAAGATCATGAAATGTAGTTTACAATTATTTGGGCAGAGAAAAGAGAGAATTGGGGTAGTTATGTAAAATTCAAGATTAAAGAAAAGCAGTATTATATAGCAGAAATATAAATTGGCTATTACCTTCAGTAATTTAGATCAGGGGTTGGCAGGTCCGTGCACCAAATCTGGTCCGTTGTTCTTGTAAATAAAGTTCTCTGGGTACACAGCCATACGCATTTGCTATCACCCATGGCTGAGGGCACAGTTGAGTGGTTGTGAGAGACCTTATGGCCTGCAGGAACTAAAATACTAGCTGGCACCTTGCAGGCAAAGTTTATGACCTGATTCGGGTAGCTGCCTAAACTGTCCAATTCACTTGTTCTAAAACAATCCAACAATATAGCACACTTATCTGAAGATATGAGAACACGCATGCACCAGCCTAATCAGAAGAAAAGTCCAATTCCACCCAGAGGGTTACGAACTCTTCCCTTTTCCCTACAAGGAATTAAATGAATAAAACTGTGTGAGATTTTACTGGTATGTATCGTATGTATGAAACTTGATGAAAACTTAAAAATGTGTATTTATACAGATACATAAAGTTACTTTTCATACACTGTTTTCGGACTTCTGGTTCACAAAATCTGCATTTCTGCACCATGACTTTGAAGGCAGAAACCCGACTACTGGGCTAGTGGTCAATTCTGAGGCACCCAGCATGTTCAGGAGGCAGCGTCGGGGAGCGTGTCCCTTACCTGGAGGGGTGTAGGCGTCCATGGAGGTCTGCACGACCAGGGACCTGCGTTTGGAAGGCATAGGCACCGCCATCTTCTGCTCTTTGTGTCTGGCCAGAGCCACCTGGACAGCTTCCGTGTGGACGTCTGAAACGGAGAGAGCTCACTCAGTGCTCAGCTGAGGTCCCAGAGGCCAAGCTGCACCCTCCTCTCTGTCCCCGCAGTACGGTTCATCCACCTTCTGAAACTCACCAACAGATGGGTGGGTGAGGGAAAAAAATCAGTGTTTACAGTTCCAGTAAAGACATTAAAATTTATTCACAGACTTTTTTCATTTTAGTACTTTAGAATCCATATCTGCAAGCAAACACTGGGTGTAAACTGCACTGAGATTTTTCTTTTTAGGGTGAATGCACCTTGATCTTTGGAGATTCTTTGTAGGTCACACGTTTGAGCCTCCAAATCCTTTCACTGTACCGCTGAGAGGCGTGTGCACGCCTCACACCCCAACTCACACAGCCACGGTCGCAGCTCAGCTCAACACCGGCCATGGGCCAGGACTGTGTTGGCTATGGATATGGTTTGGCTGTGTCCCCACCCAAATCTCAACTTGAATTCTACATCCCAGAATCCCCATGTGTTGTGGGAGGGACTTAGGGACAGGTAACTGAATCATTGGGTCCCGTCTTTCCTGTGCTATTCTCCTGATAGTGAATAAGTCTTATGAGATCTGATGGCTTATCGGGGTTTCTGCTTTTGCTTCTACCTCGTTTTCTCTTGCTGCTGACATGTAAGAAGTGCCTTTTGCCTCCCACCATGATTCTGAGGCCTCCCCAGCCATGCGGAACTGCAAGGCCAACTAAATCTTTTTCTTCCCAGTTTCGGGTATGTCTTTATCAGCAGCATGGAAATGGATTAAAACAACCATTAAGACATTTTGTGGCTATTAACCCATTACATTAATTCCACACATTCACTGAATGCCTTCTCTGTTAGTCCCTATGGGCTGGGGTCGCAGCAGTGATAAGGCAGACAGTCTCATGGCATCTCACGCAGGCCACTTCTTAAGGGATGAGACAAGTGATAGATGGGCTAGAGCATTAAAGCAGAGACAGATGCAGCAGCAACTCCAAACTGTGAAGCCAGGGAAGAACCCTCTTAACACAGAATCAGAACAACAGGAATGAAGCATACCGGCTGTCAAGACGAGAATCTTCGAGACA
Organism: Macaca nemestrina; assembly: GCF_043159975.1. NCBI lineage: Eukaryota > Metazoa > Chordata > Mammalia > Primates > Cercopithecidae > Macaca > Macaca nemestrina. The sequence continues at coordinate 197,592 of NW_027257573.1, read as the reverse complement.
CAGGCAAAAATCCGCTCAAAGGCCCTAAACTGTCAGTGAGAACGGTGTTAGCAGAATAAAACCACCACCACCAAAAATGGCCAGCGTGAGTGAAGACGGGTTGGGGCAGTTTTCTCTGAAGCTGCGAGAATGATCCCACTGAAAGGGAATCGGACGTGGCTTTCTGGCTTAAACCCCCCAAGCTGCCACCTGAGACAGGACCCAGACCCTCAGCATCACGCCCACAAGCAGCTCATCACACTGCTTTGTCTTGGTCAGCCTTTGTGCACACTGCTCTCCCTAACTAGATAAAGAGCCTGGTCATCTGGCCACTATTTCTAATTCCCAGGTCAAAAACCACTATGTGACTGACTTGGCTCATGGCCGAAAACTGAAGGGATCAATGAGGTGACAGTCCACTCACTTCCACAAATCGCTTTTTGTTTTGCATATTCTCCGTTTTAAACTTTTTGGATGTAATTTCAAAGACACAGAAAATCTGCAAGACCAGCGTAGTGAATTCCCACATAACTTACCAGGCTCAACTTAGGCCCAACTGCTCCTATCTTACATCACGGCTTTCCCCCCTCCCCCATGAATTTTCTAAGTCAAATGAAAATAAATTTCAGATACTATGTCATTCCATACCTAAATGTTTCAATGTATTTCCTAAACACAAGGATATGCTCTCACATTCATTTTCCTCAAGATCGGGAAATTTAACTGTCATATACGAAGTTCACTTTCAAATGCTGTCAACTGTCTCCATAATTTTCTTACTTTGTCTCCCTCTTTTACGATCCAATCCAGGATCATGATTTGTCATGTGATTTTTACCAGTCCAGCATCCAAGTTTCTCAGGTTTTGTGTTTCTTGACATTGGAAATGTGAAAGAATACAGGTCAGTTATTTTACAGTTTGTCCTTTATTTTGGTATCTTCCGGACTAGACTCAAGAGTATGCATTTTAGCAGGGACACCGCAGAAGTCTGTCCTGTGTGACAATGTTAACATCGGCAACTCAGTGAAGGTGGTGCTTAAGTGCCTCCAAAGCAAAGATGCTACTTCTCGCGTTGAAACTAAGATTTGGGAGGAGACACCCTGACACTATGTGCATATTCTGTTGTCCATGAATTCTTCACTACTAGTTTTAGCAGCCACTGATTTCCTGTCATTCCTTCTAAATCATTATATCTTCCATATTCACTGAAAAATAATTTTATCTTTCAGCATTCATTTACATATGTCCATATGTACTCACGGAGTCTGGCTTGGTGGGTTATGATTCATAGTTACAATGGTTTGTTCTGTTGCTCAACTGGTCCCAGATTTGACACCAGATTCCCCAGCCCTTAGGCCAGGGCTCCTTCTAGTGAAGAACGGTGTTTGGAAGCTAAGAGTGGGCACCGGGTGCTGCTGGACATTGCCGGCAAGTAGAACACACACACGCATGTACACGCATGTGCACCCACACCCATCCACAGGCACTTCTATCCCTGTCTACATCTGTCGGGAGCCACCAGCTTATACTTGTACCTCCTGCTGCAACCGAATCCCACGTGATCCATTCCAGGCTTTGGCCTTTTCTTATTTCTACCTCTCTGGCACCTGTAGCACTCAATATATTCACTGATTTATTAAGCTTATTTGCTTAAGCCTGGAGATAAAGAAATGCTTTCAGAATTGCTATCTAATACGACTGTGAAAAATCTATCGACTTCAGTGCTCATTTGTAATTATTTTTTTCATTTTTTTTTGGAAGGTAGGGAGTACAAAGTATACACAGTGAAATGTTCAGATCTTGAGTACACTTGGCACATTTCGATAAATGGAAATCTATTACCCTAATCAAATCTTTTGCATCAAAGTTCCCACAAGTCCCCTCCCAGTCAATCCCAGCCCTCAAGAGACAGCCACTGTTCATTCTCGAGGAGTGTTCTTGGAGCTCTTCCGTCACCCGAGACTCGCATAGATTCTCCATCGTCACATGGACTCCACGGCGTGGTGTTCACTCTCTGCTCAATTCAAGGCTCCTGGAACTCATCCCCGTTGTCTGTTTTGGTTTCAGTATTTTGTACGTTTTTCCTGCTGAGAACTAGGACAATGTATGAACATATCAGAATTTGCTCATGTTTCTCCAGATGAGAGAGATTTATGTTGTTTCCAGTTCTTGGCTATGACAATTTACTCTGGAGATAATGTGCATTCTTTTACAAGGACACACATTTTCAGCTCGCCTTGGTGAACGTCTACAGCATACCTGCTGAGCCATATGGTAAGTGTACACATTTTAAAGAAACTGCCACAGTTTGCTGAAGTGGCTGTGCCATTTTAAGTCTCCCTCAATCTGAGATCCAGTCTGTCATATCTTCACCAGCACCTGCTACTGTCCTCCCTTCTCCACTCTTGTGAAGGGGAACCTCATGGGTTTAAGTTGTACTTACCCAATGACTCCCTGGTGAGCACCTCTCATGGGCCACTGGGCATCTGTATACATCTGTTGCGAAGAGTCCATCTTGCATGCTTGCAAAATTCACACCATTTCTGGTTGTTTGTACATTTCCTAAAATGTTCTAAATAAGGCCCTGTGTCTTCTGTACATCAAGCATCTCCCTGCTTCCAAGTCTTTATGCCTCTTAGTTCTCCTGACTCACTTCACAGACGAGGGCCCCAGTGCACACCATGCGAACCTGAAGCACGGAGAATGGCCATGCTCCCGACACCCCTGACTGTGGGCAGAGCTCCCCGGCTGCCACCACCGAGGAGGGGGGTCAGCTCTTGTTTCTCAGGAGTGGCCTTTATCAAACCGAGAAAGTTCCCTTCTCTTCCTGATGTGATAGGAAATTCGTATAAGGACTATTAAATTTCAACAGATGTTTTCCAGTGTCTACCGAGAGGATAAAATGGGTTTTCTGCTTTATTTTTTGTTAATGTGGTGAATTACATTGATTTTTGAATGATGAGCCAAATGTGCAATGCAAAACTACAGATCATGAGAACAAACTCTAAGTGTTCATGGTATTCTTATCCCTTTTACATATTTCTGGGTTTGATTTAGTAAGAATTTGTTCAAAGCTTTGGCATCTGTATGTCAACAAGAGTGAAAGGCGTGAGATTTTGCCTCGCATGCAAACTAACAAAGGGAGCCAGCACCAGCCCAATGCACTGAAAGAGCCGGGACATTTCCGGGCCAGAAACAAAGGGCTTGTCACACACAGTGGGGCAGCAGGACCCACTCACCCCTGTCGATATTCAGGATCACACAGTGGGGCAGCAGGACCCACTCGCCCCCGTCAATACTCAGCAACGTCCTGTATCCCTGTACAAAGACAAGATGTTATTTAGGCAAAACAAAATTAACATGTAAAGAACTGCTCACACTTTTCTCTTCTGAGAAAATTTGTTTTTAGCAACCATGGCTCTCAAGGCACTCACTTGCACATTATACATAATACTGCTTGTGGCCAAAGTCATGGTACCTTCCTATTCTTATTTACCAAGAGTTCTGAAAGGTGAGTATTTTAAAGAGAAAAGAGGTATGTGGCTTACCCCAGGCTAAGGAGTGAGTTAGCTGGACTATTCTTGTGAAATATGTGCTTTTTCTAATTAGAAAATCTGAGAACAAGGTATCAGTGTGAGTCTGTTGTTTCCATGAAGGAATGAAATGGATGCTGGGAAATTGAAGGAGCTTCAGAACGGGAATCTCACAACCTCAAATGGGGAGACCGGCAATTGGGAAAGCAGTCGTTCTGATTCATGGAGTTTTCGGAGATTCACGTCCACTCCGTGCTGCATTTGAGCGACTTTTCTTCTTGTGATGTGGACCCGATAGAAGAGAGGTCCCACATAGACATTCGGCATTTGTGAGGGTCTGGCACGGTGACTCACTTCTACAGATTTAACATGTTTACGTATAAATTACAATGGCTCAACTCTATAAAAACTGATAGCAGTTATGGATGAATTCCCTCATTTCTCACTTGGGCCACACTTCCTGTTTCTGCAAGAACATATCGCTTGGCTAGAAGACACGATGTTGACATTGACAGGAAAAAGGACCTTGTATAAAAATGATGCAGAGAATTCTTCTCAAAGGCAACTGGGACACACACTTTGTTAGTGACCAGTTGTCTACCGGCGCGGCAGCGAGACAGACAGAGCTCCACGCGTGAGCAGTCACAGCTCCCGTGATCCACACCAAGACCCCCAGGGTGATGACAGGCCAACCAGCAGCCTTGGAACGTACACTTCCTTCCTGAAATAGCTTCCTGAGAGACAACAAACAGTGATAATTGCAGGCATTTCTATGACTGGGAAGCAAGAAACCCTCCCAGTCCTGTTCCTTCTGCACCACATCCAGAACAGGCGTACACCCGGTGTAGAAAGCTCCCAAGGCCTGAACAGATCATTCGATTCTAATTCAGACTGACCTAATCTCTGCAGTGCAGTCCTACAAACAGACTTTCCAAAAGTTACCAAACCACTACCTCAAACCTCATGCTTTCTCTGCTTCGAAAGAGGACATGCGGCTCGGTTTATACAGCCACCAGCACACACACAGGGAATTATCTTATTGCCCTTGAGTGCCAAGAAGAATCCTGTGGTCTCTCATGGTAAAAACAAAACCACAACCACCACAACCCAGCTTTTCAAGTTGCAGGGAGTTTTACAGCCTCTTTCTATGTCGTCTTCCTTTTTGCCCCAAACTGGATATTCTTTTTACTTTCTCCTTATTTCCTGAATATAATTTGATTAATATAATCAAAGTGCTTGTGTTAGAAGCAACTTTACTTAAGAAGAATTGAAAGAACTACATCAAAATATTAAGAGTAGCCATTTCAGGATGACAAGAGAACAATGTATTGTTTTTGTTCATTCTTTTCAACATTTGCGAAGTTTTTTGCCTTGAGTGTAGTCACTTTTGCAATCAGAGGTTACAGTGCTTGATGGAATGAGGCCATGAAGCGCACACACCACCGAGTTTCTAACACAGAGCGATCTATGGGGAAGGATGGAGACACAGGAAAGGTTCATTTTAAAGCAATGCAGCTGTTTTTTCCATAAAGGCAAAAGACATTCTTAAAAGTGTTTGCACCATACCCAAGTCTGCTAAATTTCATCAAAAAACAGAGAAAACAGTAACAGAAGAACACTTTAGCCCACAAGGAGACCAGCACACCCAGCTCGAGGCCACTCCAGATGAGGAGTGGAGAGTGGTTTCCTCACAGCTGACCCACAGGATCGGGTAACATAAGCAGAAGGGAAACATGGGGACCACAGAGACATCAGACTGTGGACTGCACAGCAAGAGACAGCAACACAAACTAGCGGAGTAATTAAAAACTATGGTAAAAAGAGGTCCACATTCTATTTTAACCTGAAATCAGTGGCACGGTGACCACACCACCCTGCAGTTGCCTCCTCCCTCCCCCACACACAGCAGCCTCCTGGGACAACATCCTACTTCCAACTTGCAGCTGCCTCCTGTCCCACCCCCCACCACAGTGCCCCCCTACAACTTCATCCTACTTCCACCCTGCAGCTGCCTCCCATCCCCAACACACAGCATCCTCCTGGGACAACCTCCTACTTGCCGGCCACAGCCTGGAGCCCCCAAAGCATGGAGGGGCTTAGCGAGCCACACAGCATTCCCCCTTCACACCTGGGAAGTCAGCCCCTCACTGAAGTGGGTCCTGCGCCCGCCAGCTGTGCACAATCAGAGGTGTGAGGTTATGAACCTGGTCACCCACTGTGCAGAGAGGCGTGAGGTCATGGACCTGGTCACCCATTGTGCACGATCAGAGGTGTGCAAGGTTCTAGACCTGGTCACCTGCTATGCACAATCAGAGGTGTGAGGTGATGGACCAGGTCACCCGCTGTGTACGAATAGAGGTGTGTGTGGTTAGTGACCTGGTCACCAGCTCTGCACAATCAGAGCCATGCGAGGTTACAGACCTAGTCACCAGCTGCACCCAATCAAAAGCTTTTGAGATTGGAGACCTGTTCACCTGCTGTGCACAGAAATGTGAGGTTATGGACCTGGTCACCCCGCTGTGCATGATCAGAGGTGTGCGAGGTTAGGGACCAGGTTACCTGCTGTTGTCCAATCAGAGCCAAGAAAGATTACAGACCTAGTCACCAGCTGCGCCTCATCAGAAGCTTTTGAGGTTACGGACCTGGTCACCCACTGTGTGGGATCAGAGGTGTGCCAGGTTAGGGACCAAGTGCGTGGTGATGGACCTGATCAGCAGCCAAGACACCTGACGTTTCCAGTGTCATCCCGGCTTCTTTCAAAACTGGAAAAGTCTTCAGCTATTTCCCAAAGGCTCGTCCATCTTTGAAAACGATATGCGTGTGCACAGGTGATACCGATGACTGAAGATTGAAGGTTAGAGCATTCCAGCCCCATGCCCATGTCCCATCCCAACTGCGAAAACTTGAGCACAAACATCTCCCTCTCTGAAGCTCCCTGAACCCGGTGGCGGGCCTGGGACTCAGGTCCAGTGTCCTGTCAGTTACACTGAACAAAATGTCATTCAACACTGGCCATGGGCCCTATGCTTTAAACGTCAAAAAACCACATAGAAACCTCCCAAAGAACTACAATCTATAAAAGCTTTCATGACTAGTATTTTAGGAAGACTGACCAATCTTGACCTAAATCAAAGCCGACACTGCCCAAATTAACTCTGACCCCAGCTTCGTGCAAAGGCAGCCATCGCCTGGCCATCGGTGTGACCAACAGCCTGGGCACAGACAGGACCAGCGCCGGTCCATCCCTGCACCTTAAGCGGGCTTCTGAGCTGCTGTCCATGATCAGTGATGGTGACGCCCAGAGCAGCTTTCCAGGAAAGCAGTAAACCTTTCAGGTCCTCACCTCCCGAGGATGGCCATGTATAAATCAACTACCTTTGTTACTGCCCTGCCATTCCCAAAGAGGGGATGGGTTAAACTTCTTCCTCCTCCACATGCCCAACACAAGGCACAAGGAGACGGCAAGACCAGATTGGCTGGAGCTGGGAAGTTGTGCACTACAGATCAGTGCTGTGTGACCCAGGGAAGGCATCACTCGAAACACGTCCTGGAGGGCGACCAATCCGACCCGACCGTCCACCTCCAGGGTCAGCCAAGGGGCTCCTCTTGATGTGTCATCCTGATCACCCCTCACAGAGCAAATGAGCCTTTGACTTCAGCCTGTCCTAGGTACAACACCGACTCCCACCTGCCACATCCTGAACCAGCCTGTTCCGGGGATTGCTGTGGAGGTAGAGGAGCAGGCCCAAGACATCTAGTGGCATTTCCTGGCAAGGACACTCACCATGCTCGACCATAAAACTCGGGTCAACTGGTTTTCGGAGGGACTGTAATTTACTTGTGGCACGCATGGATACTGATTGACCCAGGGAGGGGCACGGAGGAGGCTGAAGGAAAACCCATGGTGACTGCGCCAGGCATTCCCGCACACACCGACATCTTCAGACTAGGGCGGCGTCCTAGTCTTACAATCAAACCGAAAGCCCAGAGAAACTAGGGAGCTTGTCCAAGACCAGCAACAAGTATGTGGGCAGCTGGGATTCAACTAAGTCCTTCCCTGGATCCATCTGCGCTGCTCCCTGCCCCCACTCCCACCACCCCGCCATGGCCCCCGATAGACACAGCAGGTCTGAACATCAGGCACCCCGCACGCAGAGTACGGAGCAGAGCCGGCTTCCGCAGTGGGATCTCACACACATCCCACTCCCCTTCTTGCCGAATGCCTCGGGACTCTGTGCGGTCAAGTCTGCAGATGTGGCCTCACTCTGCGCTAGGAGATCTGGGTGGCCGGCAGCGTTTTGCAGAGTGCTCCTCCAGACGGGGCTCGTCGGCTGATCCATGAGACACAGGACACCTGAGAGAAGGGCCGACAAACCCCACAAAGTCGCTCCCAACCTGTAAAGGACAGGGCCAAGGCGGGGCTCCTGGCAGTCCACGCTTCGGACAGGTCTTGCTGCAAACTGTGGTGCTTGTCAGGTGCGAGGAAGTTTCCCAGGGCAGGAGCTCTCCTTGCACAGCAAAAGCGGCACAGGCAATGCAGCAGGGCGTACTTTAGCTCAGGGCTCAGGAACCACGGGGTGCAGCGCGGCCTGCAGCAAACCAGACACATCAGAAGCCAAGCTCCCACCTTTTACATTCAGTGACATTGAAGGGAGGGAGTTGTCTGTAGCAATGGTCCTCCTGGGGGACCCGTACAGCACGCATGACCACCGACACTGACCACGAGTCCTTCCTAGGTCCTGGGGGCTACCCCACTTTACACGCACGGTTCCATGCACAAATCTATGCAGGGCAGTTGTTAGCCCCAGCTCAGAGATGAGGAAAACGCTGCTGGAAAAGCTAAGTGAGAAAATCAGACTTCAGCACACCTGCCATCTCCAAGACCACTATTACTCTATGTGCTAGGGTCTCAAGGGTTGGGTGTGTGGCATTTTAAGTGACTAATCATAGGTGGTTTTCTTCTCTCCACCTGTTTAGCCTGAACGTGCACGTACACGCTCTGCTGCAGGTGCACTGCCGTATGGGGACCAGCAACGCTCTTTCCTGCCTCGGGGTCTAGTCACTGCCTTCCGGAAAGCTCTCGCCTGCTTTACAGCCAAGCCAGGTAGGCCTGGTCAGCTGCACAGTGAAATTCCTGCAGTGTCAGAGCTAAGTGCCGGCTGAGACTTTAACAGCGAAGACAGCGGAGTAATGGGGATAAACTGAGCAAAACTGTATTGTAACGCAGATGAACGTCTAGAAGCAAAAGAAGCTGACACCCCTAAGAGAGCAGGCGATTGCCTCTCACTATGATGTTAATAGCAGCTTGCTGTTTCCAGTGCCTCCGTGTGCCAGGGTTTCCAGTCAGCGTTTGTGTTTAACTGCTCCTGGGCTACCTTATCAAACCTCTGCAGAGATCAGGGATATCTAAATTGACCCAGTATCTGCAGGCTGGCTGCTCAGAGGTCATGGTGTGGAACGGCCAGGACATCGCTTAGTCATACAGGGCACAAGCACGTCACTTGCCACTCCTGTCTATTTCATCAAACCTTCTTTTCTCCTGAATATTGACCATAGCAAAGTCATTAGCCTTCGAGATGCATTTGAAACATCAACTTGCGTTCTTCAAGAGGTTTAAGACACACTTAAGTCTTTCTTGCCATGCTCAACACACACAGCCGGCCCTTTCTGAAGTCAGTGTTTCTGGAACAAAAGCCTTGGCCTGCCCCAGTGAACATTCACAATGAGCACACTGTCGCGAGGCTGCTTGGCCAACCAGCAGGGGGCAGGAGAGAGCTGCAGGGGCCACGTGGGGTCCCTGCAAACCCGCCTCACTCCCTCAATCAAGGGCGGTGCCTCCTGCCAATCCAGCGGCTTCCTCCATGGGGAAGAGGCTTCTTCAGCTGCCATGGCACTGATTTCAGGCGGCTCAGCCAATGGGGCAACAGATTCAACAGAGTCCCATGTTGTTAAAGGAAAACTTCTGTTACCAGGCAACCTTAAGGTCAGATTCAACGGAAAATAACCAACAATATTGCTTCCAAACCAACAGGCTACTAGTGCCTTATCCTTCAATGCTGCTTAAACACGGAAAAGTATGAGGAAAAAAGAGCATGGCACTTACTTCTTAAAAAATAACCCCTCTTCCAGGTTCATTTTACCCATATCATAAAGACTTAGAACTGTGGATTCCCTACAGGAACGTGGAGTGGGGGTGGATCCCCACGCTGACCCAGCCTCACCCCAGGTCAGTCATCCCCCCCACCACGGGGTTCACACCTCTCCAGGCCCTGTCACCTCATCAAGGAAAGGCGGCGTCTCTGAGCTCTCTTCGCAGGAAGTACCCGAACGGGAGCTAGAGACACAGACACACCCACAACTGCTTTGAAATCCTGAACATATTTAAGGACTTCATTATTAGCTTTTTAAAACTGTAAGAACAAAGTGAGCCTGGTTTTAACCTCTCTGCCACAATAACACCGTGTACATCTGTCTTTTACTGTTTGTTCCTTCTCCAGCAGCTGCTGCCTGGCTGGCCGACTGCAGAAGAACAGCCTCTGGTACTCCCGGGAAGCCCTCGGTAAAAGCGTGAACACCACGATCACGTCTCAGGACGCCGCACATGTTAGGGTCGCCCACAGACCGCCATTCCCACTGCCTAGAAGGCACTGAAGCGGCCTCCTGCTCTTTGTCAATGTCAACTTTCCTAAGTTGTGTTGAAAATTTTTAACTGCAGTCCACACGTACTTCTTTGTGTCTTGTTTTTATCCTAGAGGAATATTTTTACGGAAAATTAAGCTTGCAAGGTTGAAGGATTTTCTGAAAGTCGACTCCAAATCCAGGAAGAAAAAAAAAAATGGGCCAAATGTGGTGCTCACGCCTGTAATCCCAGCAGTTTCGGAGGTTGAGGCCAGCAGATTGCTTCAGCCCAGGAGCTCCAGACCAGCCTGGAAAACATGGCAAAACCCTGTCTCTACTAAAAATACCAATAATAATAATAATAATAATAATAAAGCTGGGCGTGGTGACGTGCGTCTAGTCCCAGCTACTCAGGAAGCTGAGGTGGGAGGATCACCTGAGCCCAGGAGGTGAAGGCTGCAGTCAGCCAAGATTTGCATCACTGCACTCCAGCTTGGGCGACAGAGTGAGACACCGTCTCAAAAAAACAAAGCAAAAACAACTGTATAAATCATTATAGAAGGGAGCTGGCCAGGCGCAGTGGCTCACGCCTGTAATGCCAGCACTTTGGGTGGTCAAGGTGGCCAGGTCACCTGAGGTCATGAGTTTGAGACAAGCCTGGACACTGTGGTAAAACCCCATCTCTAATAAAAATACAAAAATTAGCGGGGCATGGTGGTGGGTGCCTGTAATCTCAACTACCGGGGAGGCTGAGGCAGGAGAATCACTTCAACCCGGGAGGCGGAAGTTGCAGTGGGCCGAGATTGCGTCACTGTACTCCAGCCTGGGCAACAAGAGCGAGAGTCCACTTCAAGAAATAAAAATAAAAATGAAGGGAGCTAATGTTTTTCATTTAAGGGAAGGGAGAAGAACATTCAGTATTTATACCTCTCAAGCACACATCTGCAGTGGTACCCTAAAGTATTCAAGATACACATTCCTACAAATATAGCTCAAAACTACTCACCAAGTTACCTGCTAAAAGCACATGCATTGTAAGAATGCTACATTATATTTTTTGAGCATCTGTATCCAATATTTTAGCATACTGGCAGTTTTCCCTTCAGGTGCTGTATGCCTAAATTATTACATGTTTAGTCATTCATTTCAGAATTTATGACTTGCTTTAGGCAATAAACATAAGCTACTAAATTAATGACTTAGGGGAAAAGTTACTAAGTTAACTTGGAAGTTAAACTTTGCAAACTGAATTTGTTGGACCTCATGCAAGCTAGACGATCAGTTTTTTAAATTGTTTCTTGTGTGTTTCCCTCGAGGATGGAAATAGCTTCTCTCATCCACTGTGCACACTGCAGCCCGCGCCTCTCGTCCACCGCGCCACACTGCAGCCTGCAATTCACCCTGTACCAGGCTTTCCACACCTTACCTGAAAGACACTAAGTATAACCAAGAAGGAAATGAAAAGCAGATAAATGACCTCCACCCCCACATCCAGCATGCAAATGTTAAACATTCATCAAAGTAAAACCAAAAACCCATGTTAGCTCACGATTGTAACTGGTAGAGTTATGTGCATGGCAACTTTAAAAGTCTAGTTAAGTAAAAACCTAATGGAGACTCTCAAGAAAGACATGTGCAAAGATTGACAGTGAGGAGAGGACTTCACTCTGCATCCAGCCTGTCCTGGAAGCCACGGCCAAATGCCAGGTTGTATGGATCTGAAAAGCAGGAAAAAACAAGTGTTGAAAGGTGTACAGTCTCAGCAATGTACAAATTTGATGTAGGATGCTCAGAAACCTTGAATTTCCATCAGAAAACAGCAACATGAGCAAGTTTCCCAGCAGTGCCCACTTTCTACCTACGGCATGTGTAACAGTTACGCTGGCCACCTCCGGGGGGACAGAGGCTTCCTGGTCACATTCGCTCTGGCAGCCGCACAGCTGGCCCCGCCACAAACACCTGTCTAATACTGAGGAACCACTCTCTCCCTGGGCTTTGCTCGCTCTAGCCAGGAGAGCGTATTTACAGAGTACTTTACTGACTGAGTCCTCGTTCAATGCGTCAAGCTTGTTGAAGGCAGGGCAACCCCATTCCTGGCCCAATTAAGTGAACTGAGCAGAGCAAATGCCTCCATTTGGACAGCACTCAGTCACGACAGCAGTGGCCACTGTTCACAGGGCGCTGGCTTCGTGCCGAGAACAGTTCCAAGCGTCTTCTCTCTGTCCGAGGAATGTGCACTGCAACCCTGTGGGGCCGTTTGCAACGTCCACCAGAGTTCTGACGCAGCCAAGTCCAGGCTGTCTGTGGACCTCACCACGTGGCCGTCCACATCCCCTGCAGATCAGATCTCACTGCAGGGACCGCGGGTTCCAGGGCTGCCTTGAGGCACATGCTCCCTTCGCCGCCACCTCCTAGCCCCTGACATCAACCCTCACCACTGCTGCCAACACTTGATTTTCTCATGGCTCCTGAGGGGCCTGTTCTGCCCTTCCCTGCTCCCTGCGTCTGGCTTGGAGGGTGCCCACATCAACGCCAACGCTCACGTAATCACCAACCCTTCCATGGGGCTTGATGCCTAGGAGTCTCAATATCAGAAAGTCAGATTCCTGTGCTTGTTGGAGAATTTCTTCCCATTGTACAAGTGAAGGAGATAAAATTCTAGGTGCCTGCAATAACCTCATTTCCACAACGAAGCAACGTCAGTAGTAGCACAAAACAAACAAACAAAAAAAGCTTTTTTTTTTTAAACTTCTTTTAAACAAGCTAAATACAATTTAAGTTTTACATCCATGTTCTCATCAGCTCCCACCTGGTGAGCAGGCAAATAGTAATTTTCAAAGAAACAAATTGTTGCATAATTTTAACACTTAGCATTATCACTATTAAGCAAGAATTATCCCAAAAATACATGATGATCTTGTTCTCACGTTCAAAAATTGATTGTCATACAGTGAAATAACACTTAATGCAAAGGAAAGTTTCTTTTCAGGTATCTGTTCTGGAAAAGAAAAAAAAAAGATTTCTGGCAAAGAGATAAACATTAATTATGTAACAATCCAAAATGCCTCTGGGAAAAATGATGTCATCCAATTAGTTCTTTGAAGTGTTACAAATGCAGCTGAGTTTTAATAGTAATTTGTCCATGATTATCAAAAGAATCTTTAAAAATCTTAGTACTGAAATAACTATAAATGGATATAATACGCAAAGCAGAAGAGTTAACATTTGGGGTAGATTTTGGCCCATCTTTTTAACATATACATAGTTATTTACCTAGTTGAAGCTTATCCCTCTCCTCCTAGGCTCTTCAAGACTGATTTTCAAACATAGGACTGGATTTTGGTACATGAAGGCAGCTTTAAAATGTGTTAGGATCAGGCCGGGCACAGTGGCTCAAGCCTGTAATCCCAGTATTTTAGGAGGGCAAGGTGGGTCGATCATTTGAGGCAAGGAGTTCAAGACCAGCCTGACCAATATGGCAAAACCCGGCCTATATTAAACATTTTTGTAATTAGCCAAGTGTGGTGGCACACACCTATAATCCCAGCTACTTGGGAGGCTGAGGCAGGGAGAACTGCTTGAAGCCAGGAGGCGGAGGTTGCAGTGAGCCAAGATCGCACCACTGCACTCCAGCTTGGGCGACAAAGAGAGACGGTCTCAAACTAGAACTTAGCCTCAGGAAAAGCATTGAGCACCCCCCACCCAAACCAACCCAAGGAATCACATGGCAATGGTTATCATCTGATTTCGACACAATAAAGTTCTATTCTCCTCTCTAAACACAATGGTAAACACCTGCTATCAGCCCACAGAAACTCCCAGGACCCAGTAACACTGGACTAGCAAGATTAATGGGCCACGTATGCAGGGTTCAGCTGCAGAAAGTGATGACACCAAGAATGGTGTGTGCTCAAACCAGATTCCTTGCTTTCGGGGTGGAGGGGCTTCCCGGGAAAATCTAGTCCAGTGGGATGGTTTCCACTTCCACCATAAGGAGGAAACGGGGGGTTTCCTGAGGGCACTGACAGGACCTGGGTCTCTGCCCCTTTGTCCTCTGTCCTGTTTTGGGATGAGGGTGGGCTGAAGGCAGGTTTTCCCTACATCTTCCGGGCAGGAGAGATGGAGCTGACAAGTGGACGACGGTTTTTCCAAATCGTTGCCATGTTTATAACCTGTTATCAACCTGTTTTCCCTGGAGATCAGTGAAGCAGCATCATTGATTCTCTTCCATTAGGGACAACCCGGTGTTACGGGAGGCAGGAGACAGCATGCAAGCTGGGTCAGCCTCTGTGCGAGTCTGAGTCAGTCACTTGTGTCTGGTCCCCAGCATGCTCGTCTATCAAATGGGCGGCCCCAAAGACCAGTGACTTTGAACCAGAGTTCCATGTAGGTTGCCCAAGGACTGGGGGGGAAGGGGGGGAAGAGGAGGGAGGAGGAAGAGGAGGGAGGAGGAAAGGAGGAAGGAAGAAGGGGAGGAAGGAAGGAAGAAGGGAAGGGGAAGGAAGAAGGGGAGGGGGCGGAAGAGGAGTGTGGAGGGAGGAGTGTGGAGGGAGGAGTGTGGAGGGAGGAGTGTGGAGGGAGGAGTGTGGAGGGAGGAGTGTGGAGGGAGGAGTGTGGAGGGAGGAGTGTGGAGGGAGCAGTGTGGAAGGAGGAGCAGAAGCGGGGTTCTCTGAGGAGGAGGACCAAGTTTCTGAGGTGTCTTGGAGTCAGAGTTGGCAGTGGTTTGGGCTCTAGGCCCTCTCTTGCATAGTTTTAGGCTTTAACTATTTATACTTGTGGACTCTTTAAAGGATTTAATTTGAAGAAAACCGGAGTTGGGGATACCTTGCTTCTAAAACACAATTTCTCAAGCCTGAGACTAAGTGCTAGGCATTGCTCATTCTGTTACCGTCATTTCCTCCTATTTAAAATCAGCCGCACACCCCCAATCTCCCTTCAGTGCAACACCTTTTCCGAGGATCTCAAACAGCAGAGCGAGCGGCCCATGACCCCAGCCGTGGGCACGAGGAGCGAAGAGCAGACGTGTGGAGAGGGCTGCGGACGACATGAGAGGCAGAGGCCCGGCACCTCCCTGCAGGGGCTGTGCTCCTCCAGGCCTAAAGGACATCCTCGCCTCTGGGGTGAACAAGCAGCACAAACTATCAACACTTATTCCAAAAGAACAGGAAGAAAATTCAAACGAAGGTAACACAGTTATCCCAACACAACACTGCAGCAGCCCAGAAACAGGAGGGCCAGTGAGCCTGAGGTGAGCGGTTCCAACAGCGGGACAGCGACATTGGCATTAGGGCTTTTCGGCAAAAAAAAAAAAAAAAAAAAAGACACAAAAGGTAACATGGGCCACCCATTATTTCCTGCCAGTGGAAAGACACCCACAGGCCCCCAGATGCCAACAGCCCCTTGGGAACGAGCTCACGCAGCGCTTCAGGTCTTCGCACGAGCAGGCACGTGGTGTCCTCAGTATCCCCGCCCGTGACACATACACCACACTTGACTCCCATACCTGCGGGTCCAGGGGAATGGCGGGAAGTTCTCGGAGGACCGGGCATCCTGTGAGGGCACTGCATGATTATGTACCTCAGAGGATTCCCCGGGCAGGTGCTCTCTCTCCAAAGGATGAACTGGATCCTGACCACACCCAGATCGCGCTGACCTGCAAGCCAAGCGCCAACATCTCATATCCAAAGGGATGCACAGGTGCCTGCTGCACGTGGAGCCCAAGCCCCTCGCAGAGCTCAGGACGAACCCAGTGTCCAGGCCTGGGGCCGTCACCAGCCAGGAGAGGTGTCCGGGGCACTTCCCAGCGATGGCCACAAGAAGAAGCAACTCAGGACAAAGCCAGTGTCCAGGCCCAGGGCCGTCACCAGCCAGGAGAGGCGTCCGGGGCATTTCCCAGTGATGGCCATGGGAAGTAACAACTCAGGCCCATCAGGGGCTTCCTCATTATGCGGGTGTTAGAAGTAGAGACAGAGGTTCAGGTCTAGTGGCACAAACAGCGACGGACCCCATGGAAATGCGGGCGTGGCCCCTCCATCCCAACAGCCTGCATGGCTACTCCATTCTGCTCCCATCACACACATCCCCACACAGCCAAGCCCCTTCTCCTTTCCCCCACTGGATTCATCAAATCAAACCTCGCTGTCCTTGGCAAATGTACCATTAATTTACTTACTGCCCAGTAAAAAAAATCACACTTCCAGTTAACATGACAGCCCCGCTATGATAGAACAGCCTTAATTCAGACATGACGCAGAGGAACAGAGGGAGGAGGGGTCGAGGGCCGTCCTGGAATCGGCAGCTCTTTTCTGGGGAAAGTCTCCCTCCCACCCGAGCCCGACACTCATGCCACACTATCCCCATGGTGTCTGAAAGCTTCATGAAGACAGGGTCACTCTGACCCCTTCACACCCACAATGCCAAAGAGGAGCAGATGTTCAGGAAAAGTCTCCTGCTAGTGCTGAAGACAAGAATAATTCCTCGTGGTGCCCAGAATGTCAGGAGAAAACAAGGCACCACATGAACACTTCCAGGTGAATTTTGGAATGACTCTGCCGAATGCCAGTCATCCTTTTTCAGAACAAAACCAATACCGGGAAACATGTGTCGCCAGCAGAGAGATGGTCCTTTAGACGGCTTACAAACACACCTACGTTACACTGAATTTATCTCAAGCCACCCTTCTCTGTGCTAATGTAAAAAGTCTCCTTTATTAACCAGTAGCCTTTTTCATCTGGTGCTTTTTAACAAGCAAGACGGTCCTGTAACACTCAGGCATTGTTGAAAACGTCAAATGGAAGCCTAGAAACCTCTTCCGTGCAGCTTCACTGCAAAGTATTTTGACATGAGCCAAATCGTGCTATTCCTACATCTCCACAGGAAACTCAAGGCTTCATCAAGGAAACGCAGCATGATTTCTGCTAGGCACAGAAATTGGTGGGGTGGGCATGGAGTTGAGGGAACATTACATAGAAAGAACACCGCGATAATCACCTGTATGAGCGCCACAGTGGCCGGCAAGCCCCGGTCGGCTCGGTCTCTGCACAGTCACAGACGTGAGGCCTGGAGGGCAGACACCTGACACTGCTGACCACCCCAAGGTCGTGGCCTCTGCCCCTTCTCTGCTGCTCATCAGTTCCAAGCTTCTGGCAACACCTCCTGCTGCCCCCACTGCCTGATCGACTCTTCGTGAAAAGCAAATGTTGCCAGGATAGCTTATGAGTACATTTGCTGGGAAAGCAGCTCCGATTGACGCTGAAACCCCGTTCTCACACCCCTGGCAGCTCCCTTGCCCCCGATGTGCACATGCTTGCAGCTCTGACCTTGCTCAGTGTCCACACAGGCTCTGTCTCCTGGAGAGCCGAACACAGACTCAATGTTGAGTCACAAATACACAAAGAGGGTGACGGTTACGAACTGCCTGCCCCCCAGAACACAGGTTGAAATCCTCACCCTCAATGTGATGCTGTCAGGAGGTCTTTGGGAGGTGATGAGTTCCCGAGGCTGGAGACCCTTGAATGGGATTTGTGCCTCAGAAAGGGGCCCAGCAACTCCCTCGCCCTCCCACTGTGTCAGGGCCAGAGAGAAGGTGTGTGCCAACCAGGAAGGAGCCCATACCAGAATCCACCCGTGCGGCACCCTGATCCTGCCTTCCAGCCGCTAGAACTGTGAGAAACAAATTCCTGTTGTTCATAAGCCACTCAGTCAATGGTGTTTCGTTAGAGCAGCCTGAGCTGCCTGAGATGACGATTCTCACCGCCCTACAGAAACGGCTACTCCCCTCTCCCAGAAAGAGGGGTTTAATTAAAATCCCTGTCTCTCCTCGTGGCCACCACAGATCTCACTCCCCCACCCTGTAAGCCAGCAATTGCTAGGATTAAAGGAAAATGAGAATCGTTTTAGGCCAGCTCCTCCATATCGGTCTGAAGACTGTAACTTTGCCCACTTCCACGGTGGCCGTGTCACTGCATTGCCCATGTCAGCTCTGTGTCTGCACTGGGTCCCAGGCTCTGCATAGACTCCTCTAGCTGCCCATCCAGCACAGCCATTTCCCCTTCTGCTTTGCAGGTGTCCTTCAATATCCAACCCCCACCCCTCTGCAACCCAAGGCCTTCCGATTCAGGCATTCGGGGTTAGCTCATCCATGTACTGCAGTTCTTGACTCAAGTAAACCAGGCCCAAGGCATTGGCACCAACTGTCTACTGGCTGTGTGGTCTGCACAGCCACTAGCTGCCCCAGCCACACCAGGGCCCGGGAGGGGAGGCAGAGGAACCTGTGAAGCTGCCAACAGCCATATGGGAACACGGGGCCCTGGGATGAGGAGGATGCCATGGAAGGAAATTCAGAGAAAGAAAGAGCCCCAAAGGCTGGACGGGTCATGCCCAAAGCCTACACTGCTGAATTTTCCAGGTTTCTGAACTCAATCGCTGACCCACACAGCACGTGTTTCCCGAGTGCTGACCCCGCGTGGCATTGGATACGGCAATAAAGTAGGACCCCCACCTCCCCCTTCCCCGACACATACACAGGGCCTCCGTCGTGGCGGGAAATCAGGCCTGGGGGCCCAGTTGGCACCGCGAGCCAGGGAAGGGGGCCATTTCAGACGGACAGTGGGTGCAGCCTTGCCAAAGCCCAGCAGTCACCTGCACTGCCACAGCCAGGCTGAGTCCAGATCAGCCGCACAGAAACCTGACCCTCTCAAGGGCACGCCTGAGCTCATTAGGGACAGACACCGTCTCCTGCTTATCTCCAACACTTTCTCTGTATGTCTAGTTACAAACGGACGACGCAGTCTCGGAAGCACAGCTGTGACTCTGGAGACAGATCCCAGGCCTCCCCCTGCTCCTCTCCGTGGTGCCACTGATGGGGAGGGGCCGGTATGGCCGCGAGGCCGCACACCCACAGCCACCCTGCCACGGAGACACGGGCCTTCGATGGTTACTTCTGCCAAAGAACCCTGCTGCGTCTTGGAGCACACCATGGTGGGCGGGAAGCTCCACCCGGAGAAACAGCGATGCTTCTCCCCAGAGCCAACGGAGGGCACCCCCACCCTGCATTCAGCAGATTACTTACTTTCTGGAAAACATCTGAGTTAATGGGGAACACTAAAATGAAAAGGTCACGCTAGAAAGTTTAGAAGGTTGTGTGGAGTCTCAGGAGGTCCAAAGATTTCTGAACCAAGACTGCTGCGGTCAACGAGCTTACAGGGTAAGTTTCCACACGGGCCTTCAACAAGCAACGCTCAGCAGGGAGGAGCCACGTTCTGGGCAGAACCTCAGAACCAGAACATCGGACACCACAAAGTCACATCAGAGCCAACAGCAACTGAAATACAGCGCTCTCCTAAGATGTGTGCGTCACCTGCAGAAAGTCACCACACATTAAGATGGGGGAAGAAAAGGATAAGGTTAGAAACAAATTTGAAATAATTTCTGCATACGTAAAATTTCTATATCCACTGGCTTTCTTTCTGGGAGTAACAACTTTTACGTGAGACGCACATCCCCGTTGGAAGGAGTTTGGGTTTTCCGTGGGCAGAGACAAGGGCTCTCTCCAAGAAATGTGAACCTTTTCTCACTCACTGAGCCGCGTGCCCTGAGGCCGTCCTGGCCTGTCTGAGCACCTCCCTGCTCTGCCTCCAGCCAGCTCCTTCCAGCACTCACCCCGCTGCTCCCAGAGCCTGCACTGGCCCAGGATCTCCTCTTCTGCTGCTATCAATCTTCCACTTTAGGGTAAATAAGTTGGAAACTAGACAGTTATAAGACCCCTTGGCTTTTTAAAAATTTGTCTTCTCAGAAAACAAAGAATACGAATTCTACTTCCATGGTTTAATATGTTGCCCCCATCTGCCTGTTCGTGGATATGTGTTTTTATATATATTTTAATCAGTACTTATAAAAGCATGCACTGTTGGCTACATTCAGTTCAATTACATTTGATGTAAGAAGTTTTAATTTCAGTGAATTCAGGCACTCAAAATTTAAGCCCTCTGACATCTATTAATCAAATGGAAAAATTACAGGTAGATATTACAAAAATCAAGAGAAGTGTTTAATATAAATCCTGGACTTTTAGATATTTCCACAAATGTAATGTATACATTAGTACACGACCTTGAGCATTTTCACAACTCTTTGAGCCAAAATTCTATTCTTAACTTTTATTGATAAATCGACATCCATATGTGATTTTAAGCAGCTCAAACATCAGCTCTTAAAAACAACCAGAAATGCTGCGGGCAAATCCCACCAAGCAGCAAATAACGGAACTGCAGCCAACAACCCAGGTACCTCCCCTGAGGCATCTGGAACTTGAGGATTACGAGCAGCCTTTGGTGTCTGAGGCACCCGAGAGTGGAGACTCCAACTCCCCAAGTCTAAGATGGCCTCAGTGATAAGGAAAACTGATCAAAAAGTCATCCCTGCCGGCCCCCTGCCATGGGCTCCCCCCTGACGGCCCTCAGTCACGTGCTTACAGATCTCACTTCCTCTCTGTCCTGCAAAGTCTGACTCCTGATTCCAGCCCTGCTGCTTACTGGGATGTGGCCATGGACGTCAACTGCACCTCTAAGGGGAGAAGCTGGTCAGGATACAGGATCCTGGCCATCCTGGCAGCGCTCAAGCTGATACTGTAACTTTGTAGTAAGTTACTTAATGCAAAGGTTTAACTTTGAAAAATTTAGATGTGTGTATTCTAACGGAAATTCTGAATGTAGAACACAGGCCACACCCTCACACAGATGTTGTCTGGCCAGCACTCTTTTGTTTATCTTTTCAATAGACATTTTTAAAAGCAGTTTTTGGTTCATAGCAAAACCAAGAGGAAAGTACAGAGAGTCCTCACATATCTCCTTTCCCAGCACAGGTACAGCCTCCATTATTCTCCTGCCCTCACCTGACCAGCATGTCTGTACAACCGACAGACCCGCATCAACAGGGCACCACCCCCCACAGTCCACAGCTCACACGAGGACTCGGCCTGCTGCTGCTCACCCTGTGCGTTTCAGACGTGGAACGGCATGGATCCCCCATGAAAGCCCCACCTGGAGTTGTTTCCCACCTTACATATTCCCTATGCTCCTCCTATTCATCTCTCCTTTCCCCAACCCCTGGCAGCCGCTGACCATTTGACTGTCTCCACAGCTTTGCCTTTTCCAGACTGTGCTGTGGTTGGACTCAGACAGCAGGCAGCCTTTCCAGATTGGAGTCTCACTTAGCAACATGCGTTTAAGATCGTTCCTTGTCTTCATGGCTTAGGGGTCCAGTTCTTTTTAGTGCTGAATAATATCCCAGTATCTGACATGCCACAGTTTATCCATTCACCTACTGAAGGGCATCTTGGTTGCTTTCTAGTTTTGGCAACTATAAAAGCTGCTGTCAACGTCTGTGTGCACATTTCCGCATGGAAGTAAACTTTCAGCTCCTCCGAGTAAACGTCCAGGACTGTGATTGCTCCTGTGGTCGGAGAGCTTAGTTCCACGGAAAACCGCCACGCTGCCTCCCACAGGAGCTGCCCCACTTCCCCCAGCGATGAGTGAGGGTCCTGATGCCCACACACCCACCAGCACGCGGCAGTGTCGGAGTTCGGGTTTTGGCCAGGCTGATGGGTGCACAGCTACGCCTCGCCCTATGACATCAGACACGGGCCATGTTTCCAAGTGTAGATTTGCCATCTGTGTATCTTCTTTGTTAGGGTATCTGTCCAGGTCTTTGGACCATTTTTAATCAGGTTGTTCATTTTCTTGTTGAGTTTTCAGAGTTCCTTGCACGGTTTGGATAACAGCCTTTATCAGATGAGTCTTTTACAGATGCGTTCTCCCCGTCTGTGGCCTGCCCTCTCATGCTCCTGAGACACTATGTTTTTTAGTTTGAAAAACACTTTAGACAGAAGATGGACCTCCCAAGCCCACCACGGTTCTCAGTTTGGCCGTGGTCACCACCCTCCCAGCCCCGGTTCCCACCTTTCCACGATCTGCTGCTCCTATGGGCGTCAACACATACTAAGCCTAGACCTAAAAATTTGCAGCTCAGGAAACCTTAATCATTTTAGGAACCTGAGGGGTGGGCCAGGGGGATCTCACAGAGTGTGGTGCTGTCTATGGGGTCAGCAAAATGCAGCTGGGGCTTCCCGCAAGCACTTCAGGGAGGCCGTGCACTGGCCCGAGGCTGCTTCCGCCTCCTATCCTCGGTTCTCATGCCCAGCTGTGAGCAGAGCCCCCCGCTTCGGGAGCGGTCCCTGGCTCCAGGCCCTAACGTTCATGTCCAGGCCCCTGATAGGGCAGCTTCTACCCCAGGGAGGCTGGGACTGGAGACAGCCCGGAGCTCCAGGCAATCCTGGCAACCACGTGCTTCCCGAAGTGGCTGCAGACAAACTCCTGCTTCCAAAACCTGGCACGGGCTGTGTGAGGCCTGGAACGCGGGAGGCACGTTTCGC
Organism: Macaca nemestrina; assembly: GCF_043159975.1. NCBI lineage: Eukaryota > Metazoa > Chordata > Mammalia > Primates > Cercopithecidae > Macaca > Macaca nemestrina. The sequence goes on along the minus strand of NW_027257573.1, from coordinate 175,032 downwards.
AGGGTCCCTGCTCACATACAAAAGCAAGGCTAAGAGCACGTAAATTATTTAATTACCCTCTCATGGTTATCAAGTAAAGTCGTAGTCTCTTAGACCTATGTGTGACTAGAAGTATACACATTATGGAAGTGTATATAAATGTGAATACAGACACGCTTATTTTCCTTTTATATACCTTACATATATGTGTATACGTGCATATGTATAAAACATGGAAGAAAAAGCCATACTTAAGATTTCAAATCTCAGTCACAAAGATCTCAGAAGCAAATTATTATTCTTAAATTCCAAAGATGTAACATTTTACATTCTTACAAACATTCTCTATTAGCATTTTATTTTAAAAACTAAGAATGCGTTGCACTCTCTCAATTTCGATTTTTAACTCAGCTCACAAAGGCCCCTCTACAAAGGCCCCTGTACAAAGGCCTCCGTACCGCAGCAAGGACGGCGGTGGTCACACCTGTGGCCATTTATCCTCTCTACATCTAGCTTCTCTCCCTGAAGCAACAGCACCTCCGAAGTCACAGCCTGGCCTCCCAAGTCTCCCCCGTCCCGGGCTTCTTGGCATGTTGCTCTGCTGCACACACCTCAGCAAATACTGCTGATTAGCCACAATCACCCAGAAATCTCTTAAACTTGATTCTGGCTGCTTTTGTAATTTGTAATATCTGTACTTCTGGTGTGATTTGAGAAACAACAAATTTTAAAATTAGAGAAGATGTGGTTTTTATTCTCTCCTTTCTACTTTGCAACCTTGAAAATTCAAGTAGCAGCAAGGGTTTGTTGAAAGTAACTTCCACCAAATAGAACCTATTACAAAGGTACTACAGAGTGTCAAATAACCACATAGATGTAAAATAGACATGCACACACAGATATAAAATCCAATGGTTAAACCAAATTGAGAAATGCTTGCCAGTTTGATAGGACTTCTGAAACTTGACATAAATGTTGGCAAAGGGATACAAGATGTTAAGAGATGAGTGAGATGCTTGGCCTAGAACCACAGGCTCTCTCCTCTTTACAGCAGAAAATCCGTAAGGAAGTCAAATCTGAAAGAACCAGGTACCGTTGAACGGCATACTCAGCCATCCTTCCCCATTCCTGGGCCAGCTGCGGTGAGTGCAGCCAGTCGTTCACCAATATCCATCATCCATCCTCCATGCCATGGCTACACTTTACTCCCAAGCTCCCTGCTATTATGTAGATTAGGTAAATCACGGCCACTCTCACCTTAAGCCTCCCACGCCAGCGTGGTAATCACCCATTCCTAACCACGGCAAGGACAGCCGTGTCCCTGGGAAAGCAGAGCAGGGGTCGGGAAGAAACCTGGATCCCTGAATACCTCATGGAGCAGTCACCAGCCTGGAATATCCTCCTTGATGGGTTTGCAAAAGAGAAAAACTCCTTGGTTCCTCAAGCTACAATACTGTAGAGTCTCAGGTCACAGCATCCTTACCTACCCTCGTCAGGAACCGTTCATGCTCATCAAGACATGAGAACAAAACTGCAGTGGCACAGTCACACACTCACCCAGAACGCAGACCACCTGCTGCTCACATTCATCGTATTAACACCAAAAAGGCACCGTGATGGATATCCTGGATGTGGACACTCGGCGGCTTTTTGCTGGAGACGCGCTTTGTGCATTTATCGCACGACCATCTTGGCCTCAGGAGGGGCTGTGCAGATGGCAGCTGTGCACGTCACAGGGAGTCTCACTCGCTGGACTCTCAGCCAGCTCCCACTATCAATGCCCACAGAGTCCTCTCCTCCGGGAGCACGTGCTCGGACGCCACAGTGGCCTGTGGATCCACACAACAGCGCTGTGTGTCCCAGGAGCTTAGAAAGTACCACTGCATCAAGGCCTCCACAGGTGAGGCCGGGGGCAGAAGCCAACCTCAAGGAGTTACGGTCCTCCGTGGGGCTGGCGTCCAGGCAGGAAGGCGCCTCAGCGGCTCTCCTCTCACTATGAAACTTCCTAGGTCCCCACATGAACAGAACCTAAATAACACGCAACAAACAACAGGAGCGAGAACACGACCAGCAGCTTCTGAGATGAGCAAGCTGGACTGATCATGAGACACCTGACGGGGACGGTGCCAGAGCCCCTCCCGGTAACCTGTGAGGACAGCGCTGCCACCATCTCCCTAAAACCAGCCCAAGTCAAGTTAGACTTGAGGCTTTCCAGGAGTGGGTAGATCCATTCAATCCCACAGTCTGAACCTTCCAGGCCGTGTCTCATGGCCCTCATCTCACATATGGGAACCCGGACACTGCACCATAGATGCGGCCCCAAGCCCTCCTTCCTTCTTCAACACCACACACCAGTACAGTGAACACGTAGGATCTAGGCATTCACATAAAATACTGCTTAACTAAAACTTCTGATTCAGAACATGTTTAATTCCTACTCACAGAGCTCAAAGTGTTCTGTCCTAGGAGGCGGTAGCTGTAACTAAGCATGAGAGAAGAAGGGATCAGCGTGGTGCTAAGTATTAAATATTCCTCTAAATCTATTCACCAGGTCGCCATGCTATTGTCACCGGCTTCATTTTCTGTCCTTAAAAGACATAATAGTTACTTTTCAAAATAGACAACCTGTTTTACTGATGCTTAGCTATAAAGTAGCGAGCTACGTATCCAAAAGGGAGATATGGGAAAACAGAAAATGTCCACAAGCGATCGGGTGGGGAGGGGGGCAGTTGCAGCAGCACCTGGCTCTGTTGCATTGTGAGCCAGCCACGTGGGCTGGACAGCTCACTTAGCAACTGAAATTATATCATCTAAGATTTTGTTGCAGTTACTTTGACAAATTCTCCCTCCTGCTATGAAGAGTAAGGTTTGGGGGGGTTTTTTGTGTTTTTTTTTTTTTTTTTTTTTTTTTTGAGTCAGAGTCTCGCTATGTCACCCAGGCCGGAGTGCAGTATTACAATCATGGCTCATCGTGGCCTTGACCTTCTGGCTCAAGCAATCCTTCCACCTCTGCCTTCCAAGCAGCTGGGACCCACAGGCGAGTTTGATTTCTTTGCTAACGAATTCCTAATTCACCTCGCAGTGGGCCTATCAAGGCCATATGCCCGGACGTCCACCTTACCGACCATCCGTGTGGTCTCTAAAGTGGATACACTCTGGTTGCCCGGGCTCTGCACGCGATGCTGAGTCTCCAAGTCTGCCGCTGTAAAAGGGACTGACAGCCCCGAGCATCTCGACCTGCCACCGTGAACTGGGCTTTATTCCACAGGGCGACTCTGCTTCCCGTGACGAGATGCAGCACGTGAGCACAGATCAAAGAGTATCAGTGACTAACCCATTCCCCTGGTACTAAGCAGAGGACCAAGAGTTTACTTCCTTACTTATTTGCTACGGGCTTGATTCAAAGCAGCTTTCTGGGATCCTGGGGACAAACATCTCTAACTAGTGAGAATTCTGGCTTTAGTAACAGAAGAATCACCTAATGCCCATTTTGTAACTGCTGTTCTCATCAGATCTTGAGGCCAAAGCGAAAAATAAAAGGGGGGGGCTAAGATCGTGACACCCCAGTTTGCACAAGGCCAACCAGCCTGCTTGAGGGGGTGAAAGGAGTAGGATTATTAAAGTGCTGAGTTTTAAAAACATGGCTGTAGGCTGGGCGCACTGGCTCACGTCTATAAGCCCAGCACTTTGAGAGGCCGAGGTGGGAGGATTGCTTGAGGCCAGGAGTTCAAGATTGGCTTGAGTAACACAGCAATACCCTATCTCTTTAAAAAGAAAAAAAAAGATTATTAATATCGTAATAAAAAGTTTAATACAATAAATTACTATGTCAACATGGCACCCCCTGCTGTCAGACGAGGTACAATCTCTGTGGCTATGATGAGGTCTGGAGAGAAATGTAACAGGCATCACAGGGAAGGTCGACCCCAAAGCCGCACGGCACTACTCCTATACAGTTTGTTAACCAGCATGAAGTCTCCTCCACAATCAGAAGCCTGGTTTAGAGAAATGCTGCCCACGGGACCTGGGTGGACTCCAGACGCTGGCTGACCAGACAGCCCCACCCTGGGACCCTGCCGGCAGCCCCGACTGGACAGAATGGCCTCGTGAGTGTCCTTTCCCACCACAAACTGCAGACCCTGAGCCAGTCCTGGCTGTGACTGAGGCTGCGCATAAACGTCTGCGCCCAACAGCTCACCTTTGTACATGACACGCCCAGTCCACCTCATTTCAAATGTTACGCTCGCCCCAAGGCGAACATGGATGTTACAGGTTAACTCACTGCATGTGTGCTAGACTTTCCCTGTAAGTGTTCAGACATTGCACGAATCGGATGAACAAACCCCACTTTCCCTGTAAAGGTTCAGACATTCCTTGAGCCTGATGAACACACACAACCAACAAACCCCGGAACGTGTAACGCCGCGGCCTCCTTTCCTCCTGAGGGGCGTATGCTTACAGCTCCCCCAAGACCACATTTCCCAAAGCACAAAGTGTTACTCTGAAAATAAAACCTCCTTTTTCCTTCCTCTGTACATCTCGTGGTCATGTTAACAACTATTGCTAAAAATACAGAGAAACGGGATGTCATCCGTGCTGGTCACTGAATTCCTATTACCAAAGCTTCAAGGCCCCCCAGTCTGAAGGAAGCTTCTATCACGCTAAAGCCAACTCTGGAGACGAAGGCCGAGCTGGGGAAGGGCTGTGTCTCTGCAAATCCACACCACGGGGCCCTCTGCAGTTGTGTGTAAGGAACTCTTGGCCTGTCCTGGGGTTTGGGGAGATCAGGATGAAGCAGATACCATACACTCTGCCACGGGACCGCGAAGTCTGCGGAACCTCAGAGTCACACGGAGACAAACGGCTGCATGGGTCCCACAGGCCAAGCCTCGATGGGCTCCCGTGTCAAGAACACAGACACGCCAGGAGGGACAGCCGATGCAGTCAACGCCTGCAGCCCCAGCACGCGGCAGCGTCCAAGTGTGGGAGTCTCTGGCCAGGCTCCACCACAATTGCCATATTCTGTGGCAAAATTTTAAAAATAGGTTTTAACTAGTTATAACTCTAACTGGTTTTACACATAAACAGAACACAGGGTACCAACAGGCTCCAAAATACTTCGCCTAGAACCAAGTCTAGAATGCAGATGGCTGCAGCTCCGAGTGTGACGAGTCCCCTTGTAGTGTCTTGAATCCTAGATCTAGGTGACTCAGTGCTCTTCCTAAACCAGACGGCACCCTGAGGCTCTGAGGGCACCCTCTGTGCCCAGGCCAGTCCATCAGCCCTGGCAGAAGCTTCTAGAGTAAGAGCCTGTGGATTTGTATTGGACGGATGTAAACCAGGCAAAGTCACAGGGGCTCCTTCTGGAAGCCCATCCGTTTACCCACTCATGCCATGGAGAGCCTTGCCCCCAACTCCACACCCGCAGTCATGCTGAACCACAACAACTGGCTTTTAGGCCTTCAAGCCACTCCTTCTCGCCGCTGGACAGACTCTTCTCACACCGTGAGGCCCAGAGTAGCCTTAACAGGTGGTCCCAGCAGAACTGGCCACTGCATGAATTGATACCTTTTGTGTGTGGGGGGGGGGGTGGTTGTTCTTCTGTCACTGAGGAACAGTGCACCATAAGTACAGTGGTGCTATCATGGTTCACTGCAGCCTCAACCTGCCAGGCTTGGGTGATCCTCCAGCCTCAGCTTCCCGAGTAGCTGGGCCCACAGGTATACATCACCACTCCTATTTAATTTTTTTGTAGAGTCAGGGTCTTGCTATGTTGCCCAAGCTGGTCTCAAATTCCTGGGCTCAAAAGTGAACTGCCCACCTCAGCCTCCCAAGGTGCTGGGATGACAGGTGTGAGTCACTATGCCCAGCCTAGAATTGGTTTTTCTTAAACCTGAGTTTGACACATGAACCCCACTTACATAGATATCAGCACACTCTCACAGCTCGAGAGTTTTTCTGAATCTCGATTCTGTCCGTTCAAGGTCAATATCTAAGAAAGGGTCAGAACTGACCCTCCCTCAGTGAAGCCTAAGAGCAAATGCAGCAGCATCTCAGTGTATGAGGAGACAAAGTAAGAAGGTGGAAAATACACACTGAAATTCTAGTGCTAGAATCATAATCACCAACACTAAGAGGCAATCTGCTTTCCAAAACATGTAGCTGCTGGATTAACTTCAAAGTCACCAGATTCCACAGGCAGGAGCTCAGAGGGGCACAGCTTTCTAAGGCCGCACAGCCCGGGGCAGCATAACAGCCTCAGGGCAAAGCAAACTAAACAAAGGCTTGGTTCTCTCAAGGACGAAGGTGCTCAAGTCTTTCCAAATAGATTCTTCTTCTAAGTAAGTTAGATGCCTCCTACAACACTGTTTAGAGTGCCAGTGTGTTCAGAAACATGAAGTTGAAAATACATCTCAGGACCCCAAAATCACTACGCTAAAGGGATGTCAAGGTGAGGAAGAGCTTGGAGCAAACCTGCCTCCCATGCTCTTCCGAACAGAGACAGCTACTGGGGGGAGGGGAAAAAAAAGCCACGTACCTCCCTCACAACCGATCCACAAGGAAATTCCCCATGGACAGAGGAGAGAATTCAAAGTCCCCATCTGCACACGGAGATAAATGCGGATCTGGCTGCTTCCTCTGGAAAGGTGCACCAGAAACGCATTTGTCTGATCTACCTGTGACCTGGAAACCCCTCCCCGCTTCGAGCCGTCCCTCCCTTCCTGGACCAAACCAACGTCCATCTCAAATATATTGATGTCTCACGTCTCCCTAAAATGTGCAAGACCAAGTTGTGCCCCAAACACCTTGGGCACATGTCCAGGACCTCCTGAGGCTGCCGCAGTGTGTCCTCAATCCCTCCTGAGGCTGTGTCTTTAACCTTGGGAAAATGAACTCTCTATGGGCCGAGAACCGTCTCAGAGATCCTTCTGGTTTACAGGAAGCATTCTCTCCTGCGAGTATATCAATGAAATCATGTGGAATTACAAAACGCCACTTTAGTAAAGGCCAAAGGAATTAGGATTCGATGTGCTTAAAAAACAACACAAAAATAACGTTCTATTTGTCAATGGACCATGAATCCCACACCCCCTTTTGCACTGAAGATGTCAAATGGGATGAGAGGCCCCTCCTGCGGATGCTACCCTCTGACCCCACTTCCCAGAGTCCAGTTTCCTGCTGCTCAGGGAACAGCAACCCCAGCTTCACGGGGCTCAGGCCTCCAAACCCAACTCCCACCCATGCTGGAGAATCACCCCAGGGACTAGAGAACTGGCAGGTGCAACTCTCACCTCATCCCCTTAAAGGGGAAAAGGCACCTTCCCGCTCCTCTTCCTGCTGGTGGGAACAGGGGCAGGAGCTGGAGGGTCAGGAGTCAGGCGGCAGAATGGAAGCAGCCTGGGTCCCTGCTAGTCACAGATGGCAAATGCCAACCATCCCCGACCTTCACTTTGCAAAGAAATCCTTTTTTGTCAGGTCCCTGGTTAAAAGTTTGCACCCATTCCTTAAAAGGGGGGGGGGGACCTCAGATACAAATAAAAAATGGGTGTTTTGCTGACAACATTTCAATTATCTGGGGACCTTGGGTAAAATGATGGCAAAACAGGAAACTGAACGCTGTTATTCAGGAAACTACCTTCCAGCCCCCTCTACCCTCCCAGGCTGTCACCTTATGGTGTTTGTCTGCTAGATGATTAACAATAATTGCTCTGAAAAACTAGGTGTACAGAACAGACAAGAAGTCAGCTCGGGTTGAGGGGAAGCAGGATAAGACCCCCTTCCCCGCAGGATGGTGGAAGAGGAGGAACCTTCAGCACCTGGGTTTTCAGGATGCTGGATCTCTGAGAGCATCTCTCACAGCTCAAGTACGGCCAGACCCTCCTCTGACACAGCCTGTTCAGGCGAAGGTGGCACCTGCCCTAGAGATCCACAGCCCTGTGCGGGGCTCAACTGGAGCTGAACTTTCCTCCCTTGGTAAGAGTCAGGGCCAGGGGTGGGGAGAGGAGAGAAGTAGCAGGCCTGAGGGGCACTGTGGAAACTCCATGCCACGCTAACTCTCGTCTGATGTGCTCCGGCCAAAGCCACGCTTCTCGGAGGGCGTTTCCCTTCACACATCCGGAAATCATCAACGTCTAGTCTCCCCACAGAACAGATCCTTCCCCAGGAGGCAGAAACTTGGCTGTAACACGGGGTAATGAGGGGCGCGCCTTCGTGCCCATTGTGTAATGTTTCCCATTACCTATTTTACCTTAAGCGACAAATGATTCCCGTTTACACGGGACACAGTGACACAGACAGCAAGACACATGAGATTCAGTGTGATCCCACACCCGTCACTGCTGACCTCAAGTTCTTTGTTCGTTTTGCTTCTAGAGTTTGTACTCTCTCCCGGGGTTCCAGGCCTGTGGATTCAACCAATCATAGATCAAGAATATTTTTTAATGTGTTTGTACTAAGCATTCAGAATTTATTATTCATTAAACAACTACTCCCATGGCATGTCCATGGTATAGCTGTTACGAGCAACCCTGACATGACTGTCTGCAGGAGGATGTGCGTATGTCATATGCAAACACGATGCCATTTTAGAGCAGGGACCTCAACACCCACAGACCTCGGATTCCATAGGCAGTCCTGCAGCCTACTCCCATGGGCACTGTGGAATGCCTATAATAGAAAATGTGGAGGTTTTAAATAGTTGTGCACTAAATCTAATCTTTTATTAAGAAATTACTATGTATCATGTGTATTATTTGGAAGTCCTTCATGGCCCAGAGACTTGACATGTTCTTATCTTTTTGTCCACGGATCTAGCCATTCCAGTAAGCTTATTGAACACAAATCAATTTTACAATTAAATTCTTACAGGAATCACACTCAATCTGTAAGTTGCTTTGGTTTTAAAAGGGAAATAACCAATAGTTTTGCAAACCAGCTATATCATAGAATAACAGGACAAAGTAGCCCCATGACATGCAAAAACATGGGGTTTCAAAGCTAACCAGTATAAAACACGTTACAAACCCCTAAATATGAAAACGTTTTACACCACAACAGATATTCCAGAAAAAAACAAGATATTCAAAAAGGCCTTTGCAGAAAAGCACTTTCCCCTTCATTTTTCACACGGTTTCCAGAAGCTTGTGTTTGGCAATGACCATGAACCAGAAGTAGCGTCCGCTGCAACTACTGCTACCGCAACACAGAATATTAAGGCAAAAAAAGAGAACACATTGATGAGAACAGGTAGAGTGTTATACAAATAAGTGTGTTCTAAAGTCAACAATGTTCAAATTCTAGGTTTCCCACAGACACTAGATGGTAACCGCCAAAGCTTATGTACTTGGCAACGTTCAAGGAGACCAAGTTCAGAGCTGTCACAAGGCAGCACCATCCTCAGGAGATTATCTCAGGCGGGTTTGAGGGCAAGTGCCCCCGTCACAGCGGGAAAGCTGCCCAGCCCAGCACTTCCTGAGATCACAGACCTTCGCCCTCCCATGTCTTCAATAGTTCCTTTACACCGGGGACCAGACAGCAAAACCTAAAACACTTCCTCAAATCTCAAGACAGTCTTTAGAGCTCTTTTCCTTCCCCTTCTCTTACTGAAAAAGCCTATTTTGTAAGCAACCTGTAGTGCTTCCCAGAGCTGGGGCGGGAGGAGAGCTGGTGTTGGGTAGACCGAGTTTCAAGCGTGGGGAGACCAGAAAGTTCTGGAGATGGATGGCGGTGATCGCGGCACGACAGTGTGAACACACTTAACACCACCAAACCATACACTTAAAAATAGAGTTCTATGTAATTTTACCACAATCAAAAGACTAACTGAGAAAAGCCATCTATAATTACTGTCACTTCTAATATCTTACATCCTGTAAGTTTCATTTGCTTTCGGAAATCCTCAGAGCAAGCATGAAAAACTAGTACCCTGTCGTCTCTGAAACGCAGGCAAAGTCGTTCAAGGGGTTTTTTTTGTTTGTTTTTTTTTTTGTTTGTTTTTTTTTTTGAGACGGAGTCTCGCTCTGACGCCCAGGCTGGAGTGCAGTGGCCAGATCTCAGCTCACTGCAAGCTCCGCCTCCCGGGTTCCCGCCATTCTCCTGCCTCAGCCTTCCGGGTAGCTGGGACCACAGGCGCCGCCACCTCGCCCGGCTATTTTTTTGTGTTTTTAGTAGAGACGGGGTTTCGCCGTGTTAGCCAGGATGGTCTCGATCTCCTGACCTTGTGATCCGCCCGTCTCGGCCTCCCAAAGTGCTGGGATTACAGGCGAGCCACCGCGCCCGGCCTCAAGGGTTTTGATTATAGGAAAGTAGCTGGAAAGCAAAGCGCCCGTTAGACACGGCAGCCATGGTAGGACAAACACATGGTAGGAAGGTGGTGGTCATGCTACACACAGATGGGAAGGGTTTGGGGAGCCAGAGCACCCGATGCTCGGGAGGCACCTGGGCAGGAGCTGAGAATGAACCAAACACGTTCGATCACGCAACATTCACAGACCCTGAGTCCAGCCACCGCCGCTGACATCCACTGTGGCTGGGGTGTCCTCTGCCACAGAGACACACACCCTGCCAAGGATACTGTACAGATTTAATGTCAAAGCACAGACACGCTCAGGTCCAGCTGTTCAGATAGAAGCAAACACAACACATTTCCCAGACACCAGCAGCAAGACTCTCCACCTGACTGCGTTCGGAATAACGATCTTCTTTGCCAGGGCTGAGCCATGCTTCCCTCTCGCCTGTCCTCTGCCTTCACCAGCTTCGTGAGCGTTTCCGGGCAAGTGTTTGTGCAGGTGCTATCACTTATTTCCACAGCGAGAATATACACAGACACCACACAGAAATGGGTAACCCCGTTAGGAGCTGTGCAGGGACATCTAACTCATCCGATGTGCCAAATTCCTGTTGCCATGGAAATTAAACTAGCTAAACTAACGTTGCTATGACCTCATCTCTTACTGCACCACTAAAGATCATCCGGGTAAGAGGAATGTGTCTCTGCATAGCATTCAGCTCACGTTTACATGTCGTTTTTCCCTGAATATGGTTATGTGAGATAGAAATCAGTAAGATGGGGCGTAACATCTAGTATAGGATCATTGTGTCTCCTAGGCTCAAACACTTCCTTTAAGATCCTCAGAAAATGAAGTTTAACTCTGGGGACGTGAGTTACATAGTAACTTGTTTTGGATACTGTCTCTTTCACAATCCAAATATCAACACCAAAGAAGTTCTTGAGTTCCTTTTGAAATTGAAAGGAATTTACAAACCATAAAAGCCCCAATATTAAAGGATACAATTCAGTCTTTTTAGCATATTCTCAAAGCTGTACATCAACCACTAGTATGTAATTCCGGGACTTTTTCACCACGGGTCGAAGAAACCTTGAACCCATTAAGAGTCAGCACCTGCTCCTTCCTTCCACCAGCCCCTGGCAATCGCCAGCCGACTTCCGTTTCTCTGGATTTGCCCATTCTGGACACCTGTTGTGAGGAGAATCGTACAGTGCGTGACCTTCGGTGCTGACATCTTTCACGTCCAGGGAGAGTGGAATCTCACAGTGAGTGACCTGTTGACAGATACCTGGACTGTTTCTACTACTACGAATAATGCTGCTATGAAGACTCTTGCATAAGATTTTTTTGGCAAAAATATTTTCAATTTTCTTGGGCGTATGCCTAGGAGTGAAATTGCTGGGTTGTACGGTGATTTCATGTTTAACTTTTCTGAGAAACTGCCAGACTTTTCCAAATCAACTGTACCATTTTACTTCCCCTCCCGCTAGCAATATATCAAGATTTCAGTTTTCCCAAATTCACCACCATGTCCCTGTCCAATACTGGGGTTTTACCCATCCCGGTGGTTGTGAAGTGGTATCTCACGGTACTTTTGATTTCCATTTCTAAGATGATGAATTCTGCTCAACATCTCATGTGCTTTTTAAGGCATTTATATGTCTTTCTTTAGAGAATGTCTATTCAAATCCCTTGTCCATTTTTAAATTGGATTTTTACTAAGAGCTTTTAAATATATTCATGATATCAGGTCCTTATCATGATAATGTATTCCGTTCTGTGGGTTGTCTTTTTACTTTTAAGAGTATCCTCTGAAATGAACATTTTTAATTTTGATCCCGTCTTTTTCCCTTCAGTTGCTTGTTACAGCTTTAGACGTCTCAGCCAAGGAAACATTGCCTAATCCAACGTAGCAGTTTCACCAGGATTCTTCCCTAAAGGTGTCATGGGCTGAACTATCCCCCCTCTCAAGATTCACATGTTAAAGTCACAACCCCGGAAACTCAAAATGTCACTGTACCTAAGTGTACAGGGCCTTTAACTTGGAAATTTAGGTCACATAAGATCTTAAGAGTAGGCCCTGATCCAGTATGACTGGTATTCTTTTGAGAGAATTTAGACACAGTCCTCAGTGCTGCATGCACATAAGACAAACCTCTGAGGACACAGAGAGGACGCCGTCTACACAGCACGGGGTGAGGCCCCAGAGAATCCAACACTGGCCGCACCTTGATCCCAGGCTTCCAGTCTCCAGAAAAAAGGAAATAAGATGCTGTTGTTTAAGCCGCACGGTCTGTGGTGTCCGTTATGGTACCCAGCAGACTGACAGAATGGGTCTCACAGTCGACTCCTTACGCTGGATCCATTTTGAGCTTTGCGTGTAGGGTGAGGAAGGGTCCAGTCCATCCTTTTCCATGTGGATACCCTAGTTGTCCCAGCACCATTGAGTTGTGAAAGGAAAAAAGTAAAGCAACCCTTACCGTCCTTTCTCCATCAACAGATTAGAAGATACACTGAAAAATCGTGGACAATTTTCTCAGTTTAAGCCAGTGGTTTTCAAATTTTGGGGTCTCAGGAACCCTTTGCACTTTATTCAAGATCACAAAAAAGCTTTCTTATCAGGCCGGGAGTGGTGGCTGCTCATGCCTGTAATCCCAGCACTTTGGGAGGCAGAGGCAGGTGGATCACTTGAGGTCAGGAGTTCAAAACTGCGCTGACCAACATGGCGAAACCCCATCTCTACTAAAATACAAAAATTAGCCTGGCATGGTGGCGAACACCTGTAGTACCAGCTACTAGGGAGGCTGAGGCACAAGAATCACTTGAACTCAGGAGGCAGAGGTTGAAGTGAGCTAAGGTCACACCACTACACTCCAGCCTGGGTGGCAGAGTAAGAATCTGTCTCAAAAAAAAAAAAAAAAACAATTTAGTTTATTTTACAACGATAAAGTCATTACATCTTAACACAGTCTTCAAGAAGAAACCATTTTCCAAAATAAGCAGCAGCGTGGCAACAGTTTGTGCTGCTGTGAAAACACCTAACATCTCTGTACCTCAGACAGCAGGATTCTCATGCCTGCATCTGCGTTCAGTGGGCTACAGAGCCGTGGCTGAAGTTTATGAAAGATGTCCGACCCCACGCTGATATACAAGTAGGAAGCAGTATTTTCATTGTGTTTTCAGATCATTTTAGGTATTCTCTGCTGCCAAATGTAACAAGTGGCACTTCCGCACAGGCTGTCTGCAACGCAGAGACTGCGCTCTGGTCGACGGGCCTTTCTGCCCCAATTCCTTCTGAGTCAACTGGTCCGTCCTGCACTTGAATGGCTTTTACCAGCACACGATTTTGTAATCACACATTGGTTAGAAAACACTGGTTCATAATTATGAGCAACTTCCACATTTCGTTCTATATCAAAAAACAAACAAAAACACATCAATATCACCATTGATCACATGAGAAAGTGGTGGACACAAGATTTTTATATTTTAATACTCATTGGAAAGCTCAAATGTCTATCATTGGGAATAATGTAAGGTACTTTCCTTGAGATGAAAGTCATTTTGTTCATTTTTCAGGCCACACCTGCAAATACCTCCATCTGAAGTGGCATCGTTTGTAAGTCATTCTTTCTATAAAGGCGGCCGTTAGTGGAAGAAGTGGTTCTGCAGGTTCATAGCTCAGAGGCACCAGTGCTCTCCCAAGATAACCATAAAATCCGCAGAAGACGCACCTGTGCACACTTCCTGTTTCTCACTCAAAACATTCCAGAAGGAACCCTGAATCCCGATGCCGCAGTGGGACTGAAGTTTGCTCTCACCCACACAATAAACCCAGCGAGCTCCAACAGCCCCCACCCCGAGGCCACAGCCTTGGTCCTCTGTCTGGTCTAGGAGGGCTCCTGCAGCTCCAGCCTAACAGGGAAAAGCAGGCACCCACATGTCAGAAAGCCCTCCCAAAGCCCGGCGAGCACTTCCGCTTATGTGCCAGCTAAGTGCGTTTGAGAAGGATACAACCAGCTGTACGGCAGGCAGCGAGGTACCAGCAAATACTCAGGGTTCATGTTACTGAGGAAGGAAGGTGAACAGCGAGATACCCAGCAAGTACTCAGGGCTCACGTTATGGATGAGGAAGCCAGGCAGATAATGAGGTACCCAGCAGGGTTCACGTTTCCGAGGAGGAAAGGAGGGTGAAGACAAGGGGGATGGAACAGCCTGTCATAAGCTTTAGCATTTACAAGGCTCACTGAAGATTATCCGATTTGATCTTAACAGCTCACAAGATAGGCAGAGGCACGGCTCCTTCACTTCATAAAGAGATCCCCAGAACTGATGGTGACCACGTGCTCTTCCCACAGGCTCCCAGAAATCATTCTCAAATCATCTCTCAGTTGTATACATGTGATAGTATCTCAGTCACGTCCCCTCTCTGCAGGGGAATTTTAATGCCGCCCTGCTGTTGCTTCGCACCCCTGCCCTCTCCTGCATTTCAGCCATGCCCACCATCCATGGGGAGTCTGCACCACCCCACCCCCGCTGCTGCTGAGGGTTTGGATCACCCTTATCTTTCATTTCCACCTACAGGGACCTGTTCTTCCTTCAAATGCAGCTCAAACTCTCTCATTGTGTGAAGGCTTTTCCAGCCATCACAACTGTCATGTGTAAAATCAGTCTGTGGAATGCTTCATTCAGGAGGTGCTTATGTTGACTCATCGGCTGTGATCAGGACCAACTTCTGAGCAAACCAGGTGGTCCCCGCTCCCCAGCTCTGCTCCAGTGCACTTAAAACAAGGATTCCTGGAAGCACCTTTTTAGCCCAATTCACGCATGAGTCTGCCCCACACCCTACAGAAAAGCCCTGGTGGTCGGCGGTCAGGGCTCGGGGCCCCCAGGTGGGTAAGGAGAGCTTAGTGCCCTCTCTGGACTTGTCGCTTAGAGACCCGTGGCTGGAAGGGAAGAAACTTGCATCCTGTGAAACATCCAGGCCCCGAGACCCACTCAGGAGCAGAAAATGGGGAAAGAGCCTCGAACACACCCACGGGAGGGCAGACAGCAGGAGCCACGGAGGCCACCAGGAGGGAGGGAGGGAGGCAGGCAGTGAGGCCAGAGGTGATGTGGCCAGGAGGGAGTTGATGTCGCCAGAGGTGACGTGCTGTGGGGATGACACGGTGTGGTGCGGGGAGGAGATGTGGCCAGAGGCAACGTGGCCAGGGAAGGAGACATAGCTGGAAGTGACAAGAGGGGTCTCCAGGCCTCAGATTGTGCCTGATTTTTAGATGACATTTTAATTAAGATGTTATATCTAACTTTAACGAAAAATAGCAATTTAGAACCATTGTGTACATTTAAAGCATGATACAAATAGACCACATTTCCCAAACCAAAGAACAGTGCATTAAAGGAAAAAATAGCAGCTCACCTAAAAAAAAAAAAAAAAAAAAAAGTGAGTAAAGAAAAAATTCATTTAAGATCAGAAAAAAAGATATCCTACAGCTCTTCTAGTCCAATCCCCACCCTAACGTGAATGGGGGGAAAAAGAAAGTAGATCCTAGTCAGTCAGAATTAAAGACAAAACCGATCCAATTTACCTTCCACTTGACAGAAAACAAGAAGCTCATCAAGGAATCCCTACAAACAGTAGCTTTAGTAGTTCCCAAAATGCAAAATTCACCTACAAATTAAATCCACTGCTAAGTGTGTATATAGTAATTTTTTTCATTATTGCCTTCCTCATCCCCAGGGGCTTTTTTAGACCTTTTTTCCCCAATTGCCTCCAACACCCAGGAAATTTAAACCCCACAAGTAAACTGTGTCTCGATTCATCCACAGCGTCCTTTAGAGCAGACAGTCCATTGCTCTAAGACGTTCTTGTCACCTAAGCACCGATTACAGCCTAAGAACGCACAACACGTACTCACACGAACTCTGACAGACAATAGGTGAGATATGGCACATGAGGAGGAAGACAAGATAATTGAGCTTCACCGACACCCCAGATCTGAGAAGTGAAACAGGCAGCCTGCTCGGGTGCAGGTGACTCCTGGAAAACAGCCAAGGGCAGCATTTGGAGAAGCAGCACCAAAGGGCCAGGAGGGTCTGGGGGCTTTAGAAGGGAGGGGCGCCCCGACCAGGTACTGGGGGATTCAGAAGGGAGGGGCGCCCCGACCAGGTACTGGGGGATTCAGAAGGGGGGGCGCCCCGACCAGGTTCTGGGGCCTCAGAGGGGAGTGATGCCCCGATCACTTGCTGGGGGCTTCAGAGGGGAAGGCCACCCTGACCTCGTGCTGGGACTTCAGATGAGAAGGCGCCCCGATCGGGGCCTTGGGGCGGCAAGACAAGCCCAGGGTTCCGTCGTCACTTTTCACTCCCTACTTCCGAATCTCGTCCTGAAGTTGCAGCCAGTCCAGGTATTCATTTACCCATAAAATTATGTATCGGTGAGTAACACAAGTCACTAATCCACACAGATCTGAGTCCACAGATACCTCCCAGAGATGCCACCATCCCTTCTGGTAGAAGAGCAGCCCAGGGGCCCACGCTGCTAGGAAGGGAGACTATCTCCAGCCTGACGCTGCAGAGTCCTCAACACAAAGTCTACCTTTGGGAACATGCCGTCTCCTACAGAAGCAACTAGGGGCATGTAGGGTTTTTTAAAATCTTTTTTTTCTTAAGACAGAGTCTCCCTTTGTCACCTAGGCTGAAGTGCAGTGGCTCAATCTCGGCTTGTTGCAACCTCTGCCTCTCGAGTTCAAGTGATTCTTCTGCCTCGGCCTCCCGAGTAGCTGGGATTACAGGCACCTGTCACCACGCCCGACTAATTTTTTATATTTTTAAGTACAGATGGGATTTCACCTTGTTGGTCAGGCTAGTCTTGAACACCTCACCTGACCAGCAGTGAGGGTGGAAGGGGCGCCATGTGAGTGCCCCTGAAAACACACACAAGCCTGGCTGCTTAAAAGGAATGAATATAGCTCAACACTCCTATGTGAACATTGATGTGTCTGCTGCCTTACAGAATCCTCCTAGATGAGCTTCTTCCTTGGAGCCTTTTCTCACCTACACTGCCTACAGGTGTCCACTGGGCTCCCTGGGCAGTATCGTGTCTTTGTTTAGAATATCACAGTATTTGGAGGCCTGTTTAATCCCAAGTCAGAGCCTTATCATAACTCAGACACCATCCCTCAGGGCTTGTGGGCCAACTTCGGCTAATGCAGGCTGCTCCACAGTGCCCTGCAGATGGGCTTGGTGCATCCACACGATTTTAAGATTTGGGGCTGCCGTTTTCTGCAGTCACAGATGCGGACTTACAGATTCATCATGACTGAAGGCAGCACGTGTTTTTATGTTCCTTCTGTAATGGTAATAATCATGGCAACATTTCCTCGATCCTTAAAAAAGCCTCCTAACAGCAGTTGTATTCCACCCCCTTCCTTAAAATTAATAGAATTTACCAAACTAGGTGAAATCAGTCTTCATGAGAAAGTGACAAATCAGTGTTCACACAATGGCATAGTAGCTGGGCACAGAGTGTACGTCAACATCCCAAACTAAGCACCCATCACAGTTATTCCCAACTCGCAGGAAAGCTAGAAAAATTAGAAGGCTTAAAACATACTTATAAATGAAAATAACAAGAAACCAATGTTTCTGAGGAGCATTTGTCAGCCCAGCAAGGAAAGCCATTAACCAGTGCTGATTATATTGCATTTGATTACAGCAGCCAAAGACGTGTCCAGAGGAAGAGAGTTTTAAAGATTAGTCTTTCGGTAAGAATGGTTGCTTAACAAGTTCACACTACCGGGCTACACCAATCGTCAATTATAAAGCAAGGCAAACGAGTGTGAGTCATTTTCCTTAATCCTTAATGCGTCAAAAATTACCACATTGGCCAAGCTGGTCTCCAACTCCTGATCTCAGGTGATCCGCCCGCCCCGGCCTCCCAAAGCGCTGGGATTACAGGCATGAGCCGCCTGGCTGAGAAGTGTTTGACAGAGGCTGAGGGGAGGCTCCTGTCCCTTTCTGGGACATCCACATCCCACCCAGTTTCCCATATCGACTATGACACTTGAAGCATCACAGCAAGGGCAGCTGCATCCCCGCAGTTCTCTGCACTAATGCCACAGTTGCGTGAGCAGCCACAGCCCTGGAGCTGCCACTCAGCCTTATCGTGCTGGAACAAGCACAGCAGAAACTACCAAACCCCCAAAAGAGGGAGGAGTGGGGACCCAGGGGAGTGAACCAGGAAGGAGGAATGCGGCTCAGGAGAGTAGGGAGGCATGGGGGCCCAGGGCAGTGAACCAGGAGGGAGGCATGGGGGCCCAGGGCAGTCAACCAGGAGGGAGGCGTGGGGACACAGGGCAGTGAACCAGGAGGGAGGAGGGTGGAGTTCGACCCAGGGAGTGAACCAGGAGGGAGGAATGTGGTCCAGGAAGTGAACCAGGAGGGAGGAGTGTGGTCCGGGGAGTGAACCAGGAGGGAGGAGTGTGGTCCAGGGAGTGAACCAGGAGGGAGGTGTGTGGTCCAGGGAGTGAACCAGGAGGGAGGTGTGTGGTCCAGGGGAGTGAGCCAGGAAGGAGGAGGGAGCAATGAGGTCTGGGGAATGAACCACGAGGGAGGAGTACAGTCTATGGGAGTGGGGAGGAGTATGATCCAGGGGAGTGAACAAGGAGCCTCTAGGGGTAGCAAGTTCACACACCACAAATACCTCCCAATCCATCCGCGTGCAGGGAGGGACGGAAACCAGGCAGGACCTGCAGCGCTTTCTCCTCGCAGAAGAGGAGTGAGGATACCAGCTTATGCATGAAATCAGAGCTAAAGTTATACCACGGTGGGGAGACGATTCACAGCCCAAATGGGTGCAAAAAGAAACCAATCATACAAGATCAGTGGATGGAACGGGATCAGAAGTTTAAGCCTGTAACAAGCTTTCAGAAAAAACTTCACTTGATCTGCAAGATGACTGCAGCTCTGCTTGATCATTTCTGGAAGTGTCTAACTCGCGATGAGCCATCTCAGAGCCGTTCAAGAGGAGTAACAAAATCAAAACGCCAAGGCATGCTCCGTATTTTACATAGCCTGCAACAGTATGGAAATGAGCAGCGGTGCCAGAGCTTTCAAGTTTGTTTGAAGTAAATTCCAGCATGAGGGCAGCATCTTCCTGGCTGAAGCAATGAGGTGGGCTCCTGCTCACCGCATGGGAGACCAGATTTCAGCTAAGCTGCTGTCAAGGGTCTCCAAACCACGATCCCCGACCGAGCCTTGGCCAGGGAACCAGAAGTGGTTTTTACACTTTGAAGTTTTCACAAAAGAAATATATGCAGAGACTTCTGTGGCCCTCAAAGCATAACACGTTGCCTACCCTGCCCTTTACAGGAGCTTCTAGTTTTGGAGTCAGTTACAAAGTGTTTCTATAAAATAATGTCACTGATTTTCAAGCATGCCAGGAAAAGTCACACTTCTCAACAACCCTCAATGGAGATGCACCATCCTGTGTTTCACACAGATTTTAGATTTTTAAAAGCCAAAATAAGGAAGGTAATTCAGCTAAGTATTATAGTAACACAATTTGAGCTACTTAATGATGTGTGACAACAGAATACTTGGCATTCCTGTGAGGCAATAAACTAGCTCAAACACAAAATAACAAATCAAAGCATATTTTGGCCTCTCAAAGTGATCAGTGAAATTGGAAAAAACATTCACTTAAATGACATTTTAAAAAAAAAAGCAAAAACAAAACAAATACTACTACACCATCACTCCTTAAATTTATTTAACTACTGCTGCCAAATAAAATGGAGAGACTTCTTACTGCAGGGTAATAATCGGCCATCGTCACCATGAAATAGACCGCTGTGCAGGCTCAGGCCCTCCAGCCCACAAAGGCAGGGGGAGGGAGGAGAAACGATGGCCAGAAAGAAAGGGACAGGGCAACCATGACCTACTCAGCAATTGTACCCTCCCACCTTTCTTCTGGACTTACAATTTTGGAGCCATCTGGGTTTACCTTCCTATGTCCATAAGTCAGCAAGTTCTCGAAGCCAGAAATCTACAATGTTTCTGGCAGCCAAGTCCTCACGGCCTTCCCCCATGTTTTAGGGCCCCATCAGCTCACCCCTGGATAGTATCAATGGCCTCAAATCTCCAGTCAACCTTGCACTCCACAGACTGAAGTATGCCAAGAGCCACTCGAGACTGCCACTGCCCTGATCAAAGGCTTTCAGAGACAGTTTCCAGCACCGCACAAATCCATGTGGCTTCACCAGGCGCAAAGCGGCTCCAGCATTCCATCCAGTCTGTCGCTGCTACCATAGCTGTGAGTCTAGGATGTGTCAGGAAGGGAAGGAAGACACCATGTACATCATCTCATTTAAGTTTCAGTGTCACAAGGTGGATTTTGTCGTGCCCATTTTATGGATCACGAAAGTTTTAAGGAGGGCAAGCACAGGGCCCTGCTGACACAAGAGCAAGACCCGCAGAGGCCTGGGCATGACCCCCGCCCCACGCTCCCTGGGTCCTGATGTCCACCTCTCCCCCGTGGGAGCCTGATCCTGGGTCTGTCTGAATTGCTACCATTCCTAAGACACGACTCACGTCTGTCCACCTCCTCCTTTATCTGTTTCCCGCAGCCCAGAGACGTGTGTGCTCTTCCATCCAGACAGACATCACACTTCAGCACCTGCACCTGACACCACTCAGCCAAAAGCTTCTCTCAAACCTCCCCCCACACCTGCCGGTCACATAGGTCTGCACCCATCACCTTTCTCACACAAATTCTCATGTATTCCTGTGTAGCACCATCCAACTGATTATAGTCTGAGAGGAGGAAGCTTTGTAGATAAGTCCACATTCTACTTTGCTCCCAGCC
Source organism: Macaca nemestrina (assembly GCF_043159975.1). Classification (NCBI taxonomy): domain Eukaryota; kingdom Metazoa; phylum Chordata; class Mammalia; order Primates; family Cercopithecidae; genus Macaca; species Macaca nemestrina. The sequence goes on along the minus strand of NW_027257573.1, from coordinate 153,897 downwards.
CTCCGTCTTGCATGAGGCAACCGATTAACAGCAAATTCATTTCAGCACAACGTTTCCATTTGAAGGAACGCAGAGCATAGAGTTCTGGTCATAATTAAAAGCTTGTTTCATTCGTCATTTGAAATTCCATGTACTGCTGCAACAGCAGCACCCCCTCCCTCCTCGCCAGGCTCTGCCCTAAGGACATCTTTCTTCCAGCGCACGACTCCCATCAGAACCCCGGCAGCGAGAACCCCGCAGGTTTCCCAGCGCCTCGGGCTGCGGCTTCCACGCTGGGCCGGCACTGAAAGGACGGGAATGGTGCCCCCAACAACTACAGGATCCAAAGCTGGCCGACTGCTCTGTAGAATGGAGACATGTTAGTAATCCCTAATATTTCCACTGACAGGCTGCTCAGGTAAACTGGGAAAAATCCACAAAATAGAAAGAACCCATGGGGAGGAGCATTTCTCTCTCCAACCTGGCAGCAAACGGTGACTATGCACACCTTTTCGGGATAACCATCGACTGCATCTCAGGTCAGCAACAGCCCCGCTGAGGGCCAAAAAACCAGCTCCCCCTGGCCCTCACTTCCTAAGGGTCAGCCCTCCCAGGCCGCCTCTCCTGGAAGATCAGCTCTGACGCACCCACGACGGTCAGGAACCGGCTCTGGGACTCATTTCCCAGGCTCCTGCCCACCGCCCTCTCTCTTCTTCCTCCTCCATCTCCGTCTTCGCTCCCATCCTCCCTCCCCCTTTCACTTCCCTTCTCTCCTCTCCTCTCCCTCCCTCATTTCCTTTCAGCCCTCACCTTCCTCACTGCACTTCCCCATCCAACTCTTCCTCACTGCACTTCCCCATCCAACTCAGCTGACGCATTCTCAGGTCAGTAGAGGGTTTTCTTTCACTCTGTTTTTATTGCAATGATCATTCTTAATGAACAGAAACCTATTTCGGACCATGTGGATGCCACCTCATGACCAACCGCTCCCCCGCGGCTCCGTGTCCACTCCAGTGTCCTCACGGCGCAGGTGCCCAGGAGTATGGCTGTGACCAGGGGTAGCAACATGGGACATGAGAGAGGTATCCCAGCCAAGAGGCCCTGCCAAGCCTCCCCAGCAAACCGGAGCAAGGCCCAGGGCGGTAGGGAGAGCGCCGTGCTCATGCTGTAGGCAGTTCAGCTTCCGCAAACTGTCCGTCGACTGCAAATTACTTTGTTTCCATGGTTACAAAAGAACCATAAGCATCCTGAAATGTGTTCTTGGTTTCATGTTTGCGAAATCTAAGCAACATTATAAGAAAAATCACTGAATTCTGCCCGAGGCTCTAGGGGTGTTTTCCTCTCTGAAAGGAGCCCCTTCCGGGACTTGGGATTGAGTGACAGCCTTCAAAATCACGGTTCTCCTGGTGGTAACAGGGAAATCCTCAGCCCGCCAGCAGCTGGGGCCCTCGAAGCCCTACGGCTCCACACACCAGTGTTCTGAGGATCGCACGTGTGCAGATAGCAAAGCTTGCTGCACACACGCCAGGTGCTAACAAGCCCCAAACGTCTCATTCATACTTGCTGACCACATCTCTTCTCTCAGCCTCCACGGCGTTTCACACTCTGCCTTTATATAGAGATGAACCATGCGTCCTGAGCGCCACAAAGATTCAACTCCCGGGCAGAGGGGTGCATCTTTCCACCACGGGATCCTCACTCGAGCCGGCACAGGATTTCTAGAGTGGGCGAGTCTAATGTTGATGACACTTTCTCAATATTCCCTTCACACCCCTCCAAAAACAAGAGTGTTGCCAGCTTCTTACCGAGGTTGTAATGAAGAAAATCTCTCTCTCTTATTTGTCACTTTTCAACGTAATACCTGTGAAGAATGTGACTCTACATGTACACTGTAAGCACCCACACCGTGAACATTCTGCTCTCCCGTGACTGTATTCACAGGTCACAAGGACAAAACTTCTTCATAGTAGCCTATATATATATATATTTTTAACATGACTTCCACATCTGAAAGTCACAGATGTGGCTTTTGTTTCTTAAAAAGATTCAAATGATACACAAACCAGGTTTAAGAAACACGTTGGTCCAGGTGGGAAAATGACCCCTCAGTCTCCCTCCCCTCAAAGACCAGGGCAGCCAGGAAACTGCGCTCTCCGGTCAATGACAGCCAGCAGGATTCCCTAAATAAGCAGCCGGAAGATTCCCATCTCACAGAGCACGCCTTTCAAGACTCAAGATGTCCCCGCTCCCTAAATGTCCTACAAAGAACAGACTACCCAACTGAGGACTGAGGCAATAAAGAAACATGTTTTTGGCCAGGTGCGGCGGCTCACGCTTGTAATCTCAGCATTTTGGGAGGGCGAGGCAGGTGGATCACAAGGTCAGGAGATCGAGACCATCCTGGCTAACATGGTGAACCCCCCCGTCTCTACCAAAAATAAAAAAATTAGCCAGGCGTGGTCACGGGCACCTGTAGTCCCCAGCTGCTCAGGAGGCTGAGGCAGGAGAATGGCGTGAAACTGGGAGGCAGAGTTTGCAGTGAGCCGAGATCGTGCCACTGCACTCCAGCCTGGGCGACAGAGCAAGACTCTGTCTCAAAAAATTAGAATAAATAAAATTTTAAATGTTTTCAGCAAATAGCATCATCGACCCCCAAATGAGAGGTACCGTTTTCATTCTAGGAGGAAAACACTACAAAGCACGTACGTTTTAGCCCCGTAAGTGAATTCTTCGGGCGTTCCTGTGTCCGCTATCAAATGCAGCACATCACCTCAAAAGGCAAAGTTCTATAAGTCACATCCAAGGAGGGGAAAAATCATTCTAAGTTTTAGTAATCCAGTAAGAACCTGATCCAGAGAAGTCTACTTGTTCCAGACTCTAAGCAGCAATATATTGCTACAGTGTAATGAAAACAAAGGGATGATTAAGAAGATTTCAATGCTAATAAAAGACAAAAACGTAATTGGATTTATTCTACTCTAGACAGAGCAGCCGGGCAGTTCACCCATACGTTATTATCGTTGGTGTTTTTCAGGCAGCGTCCAAACTGTCAACAAGGCTTGACAGCAAGGGCGTGATCTCCACTCACTGCAAGGTCCGCCTCCCAGGCTCAAGCCATTCTCTTCAGCCTCTGGAGTAGCCGGGACAACAGGTGTGCAGTCATCACGCCCAGCTAATTTGTGTGTTTTCAGTAGAAGTGGGATTTCACCAGGTTGCCCAGGCTTGTTTCCTGGGTCTCAAGCTCCCAGGCTCAAGCAATCCACCCACCTCGGCCTCCCAAAGCGCTGGGATTACAGGCGTGAGCCATCACGCCTGGCCCTTTTTTTTTCTTTTCTTTTTAAGTGATTAATGTGCTTCAGAGTCTTGTCGGCATTTTTTTTTTTTTTTAAAGAAGTAGTAAATTCTGTAAGGGAAAGAAACCATTAACACGTTTTACACTTCTCAAAACTGAAATGCTAAGAATAAATGTATTTTATTCACAGAAGTAGCATTCTTAAAGTTCTGTAAAAGTGATACCATGGACACCACCACATCACAGACGAGCGTGGCAGGACTGCTCAGATTCAGAACACATTCTCAACAGTCCTCCTGCCCCTTTCCGCAATGGGAACACTTTATTCGGTCTTTTATTCAAATTAAGTATCTTGCAAGGGAGTTGAAGAAAACTGCATGGCAGATTTTAAAACTTCAATGCTTTTCTCAATGTTCACCACATTCTGATGCATTTTACTGACTACACGGCCAATAAGCCTAAAGCTTTTTGCATCGATAAAGACAATGCTCCTTGTAGCAATAGGCTTTTTCTTTTCTATACAAAGATCTATAACTTAAGCTAGTAAACTGGGCATTTCACAAAGATTTTGCACAATTCCTAGCACAGATTTTAGCAAAAGAAAACCGTTATCTTTCTGCAATTAAATAATCAAGCATAGGAAACTGCACAGTTAAAATAACCATTCCATTATTTTATATAAACACAAATGAGAAAGTAGAGTATGCTTTGAAAAACAGCATTTCCATATGCCAACGATGAAGCAGAAAACAGTTCCTCAGCCTCATATGACATTTGACAACCAAATATTCTGGCCCAAGCCCAGCCTGGCTAACGGAAATGAAGTAAACATGTGAGTGACCGTGGTGGGGCACTCTGATAGCCACAGTCCAGGAAAGAACAGCTAACATCTTTCTTCTTCATGGGAAAACCGAAACATGCTCTAGAGACCTTAATTCTTTAAAACACAGTCTGCCCCAGTACTAACCTTAAGCTCCCATTGATCAAGATTGCTATAACCACAGAGGTGTTTTTCCAGGCCCTCCAAAATCACGGACATGGCACATACACGACGTTTTCAAACACTCAATGCTGCCAATTTGTTAAATGTGCTGTGATACCGGAGGTCTTGTGCAGGACCAGAAGCGTCGCAGCCTGGTTACCTGTCCTGGTGTTCAATGCTTTGTATGTGCAAAACCCGCTGTTACAATTTACCGGGCTTAATGTGATTCAGTTCGTCACAGAAGAGAGCTATGACATTTACTTAATTCCACGCACAGATTCTCAGATTCACCTTCCATGAATGACTGCTCTGTCCACGAGACGAGACAGCGGAGGGAAGACCCAGGAAAGGCCCGGGAGATGCCAGGTGCTCACAAACTGGTATCCGTCTGCTGGTTTTGGCTTAAAGGAAAACAGACATAGAAGAAACTAAAAGGGCTCACTACACCTAATATCACAATGTTCTCAACTTTACCTTAGCCAAAAATAAAAGCAGAAAAGCAAAACTATTCCAGGGCATGATTCCAGTGCTAATCTGAAACATGAAATATTTAGAAAGCAGAGCTTATTGTGAGTGCAATTAATATACACATAAAACACTGGTTTCACGAAACCCAGTCTTTGCGATTGCTTTTATAGAAAGTAAAATTCTCATGAGGACCGCATACATTAACTGATTTTCAAATGAAGGGACTGGTAAACTTCAGGGCATATGATTTCTGCCACACACGAGGGGAGCAGTGAGAGAGAAGAGCTAGGATCAAGTGTGCTGAAGCTGTCCTAGGACTGAAATTCAGTTTCTGCCAAAACAAAAACACAGGAGGCTGTCAACTTCGATAGCAAGCTCTGCTTGAGAGCGTCAAGATGTTAAAGTGGCAAAGGGGCTTCTCCCTCTATGGGCACGTGTGACCCTTGCAAAAACATTGCTCAGCATCATCAAAAACCAGGAAAGAACACAAGCCTTCCACACACAAAATCCAAGGGCAGAAGGGAGCAGAGTCCAAGCTTGCTCGGCAGGACTGTTCCCGGAGGAGAACAGCACAGAGGACGTCACAGGGAGGGCAGAGCAAGCAACAGCAGCTTCTGTCTCACCGCAAGCAGGGCCTGAGCCAGGGGAGCAGTCTCCTCCAACCTGACAAGGAGGCGCGAGGAGCCACAGAGAAGTCAATTCAGGGTCCTTTACAGAAAGGGGCAACAATGAGAAAATCTGGTCTTACCCAACCCCCCCCCACCTCCCACGGTAATAGCTGAACCCACACGTGCGTCTGTCACGTTCCCCAACCCCTCTTGCAGATGCTCTTCCTTCACCCGGGTGCCTGTCTCCGTGCTGCTCCTGAGGCCACACCTGCTGCCATCCAGTAGCGACCAGGAATTCACCTTTGTCCGGGAGAAGCAAATGCAGAGTTCACACACTCCTGTACAGGTTTGCTGGACGAGAATCTAACTGCACTGTCCGATTCCAGATGTGCTGGTACCAAGGAGAACGTTCGATGTCCGGCATTTATAAACGGTATCAGTGGGTTCTCCTGGGACTCCCAGGCAGCCATACGAGGGAGGGAGCTGTTGCCCTGTTACCCCCAGCCAAAGCAAGGCTGAGAGACAAACACCACAGGCCATATCACACTCGAGCACCGACTCTTGACAGTTGCTCGTTCGTGTGTTAAGAAGAGTTCGGGGTACAGGAGTCAGACAGGCCTGATCTCCAGCAGTGATCAGCAATGACTGTCCAGAAGTCTCGTATCTAAGCCCCGACTTGCCCATCTGGCCTTCCTTCAGGAACAATGCCCACCTCACCGTGCTGTCATGAACGCTAAGTCAGCACGTACATACACAACCAGATTCATTGCAATTGTGCTTTCTACAACAAGTTAATACAACCAGGTGCTATCATTCAGACTGAATAACCAATATTAGAACAGAAGATCAGGCCAGGGATGGTGGCTCAGACCTGTAATCCCAGCACTTTGGGAAGCTGAGGTGGGTGGATCACTTGAGGTCAGGAGTTGGAGACCCGCTTGGCCAACATGGCAAAACCCCATCTCTACTAAAAATAAATTATCCAGACATGGTGGCACACACCCTGTAACCCCAGCTACTAGGGAGGCTGAGGCATAAGAATCGCTTGAACCTGGGAAGTAGAGGTTGTAGTGAACGGACATCGTACTACTGAGCTCCACCCTTCCAGCCTGGGTGACAGACCAAGATTCTAGTAAAAAAATAAAAGGTCAAGATGAAAACTGATTGCCTAGGTCCATGTTCCATATACTTCAAACATAAAGTTCATTAGCTGGTACTTGATCAAGTTGTTGATTTCTTCATTACAATCTTGTATATCCTTCTCACATGGCTCAAAATGTTTACATTTGAGCACACCTCGAGTATAAGAAAAAATAAAGTGCCTATATTTCATAAATGGGCAAGTTCCAGTAAGGCTGCATCCTGCTCTAGTTAATCCTTTGACAACGTAAAACTGAGCCATCCTGACATAGCACTGACACATGGTACAAGAATAATGACCTCCAATTAAATCGTTAGATTTAGAGAAAGAAAAAGTATCGGGACTGTAACTAGGAATAAAGGCAAAAAGAAACACGAGAAATTAGTCACGTTTAAATCAATACCCTTTCTGTGGGGCCGTAATAAAGTATACACAAGTGTGCAAGCTGTCATGCTAAGCTGTCACCAAGCTCTCTATGAAGGTGGTAAGAGCGTCCCAAGTCGCAGAGCCTCGTATTCCTATTTAAACCCTAAACAGCCAACACCACACTCAGCACGCAGTGAGAACTCTGAGAGCTTAGAGGAACGCATGATGGGATGAAGGGCCCCAGTCCTGCCATCACCCTGCTGCTTATTAAAAATATAAAACAAAGCCCTGCCTTCAAGGTGCTCAGATCTAACTAGTACAAGGTTTTGCTTTTAACAAGTTAACTACGACTGATGAAGACTCTCAACAGCTGTGCGAAATGTAAGGCAACCTAGTAAGAGGAACTTGGCTGAGACTAAACCCAGAGATGGTTTTTTAACCACAGAAGAGGAAAGAACTGAAGAACCTTACAGAAAGTTGACAGCAATTTCTATTTCTCTATGGTAGAACCTGGAATTTACCTTTGAGACAGACTGCCCTTCTGTTCTGAAAAATCAGATTATTCTTGCAATCCTCCATCAGAAGTGGAATTCCTAAAGGCATGGAAAACCAAGTACTAATTTTAACCCCCCCCCCAAAAAAAACTACTTGTGATCTTAGATGTGAGATTTAGTATTCTCAAATTCCAAATTTGGAAATATTTTGCACAAAGTCCTTATTTTCCCTGTTTACTTCAAAGCTCTCTATTCTTTTGTCCTAAATATCTTCTTTCTCATCCTTCCAAACAGTATCTGAAGATGAACTTACATATCGTTTTCAATGTTAACAAAGAAGATACTACATTTGTCATGAACTGTTTAGATTCACAACTCTAGGAGGGACTTTGCTACATCGTGAGGAATAACACGAGTCAGTAAATACGCCACGAATAAGGAACAGTAGAAAGTGGACACATTTCCTGATGAGTGGCGATTTCTCATTGAGCTGCTGACAAAGTTATCATATGGAAAACTAGACAGTTACTATGTTAGTTCTACTTCACTTAAGTGACCGAGTCATTGTTGTTTCGGTTCCCTCTCTCGTCTGGGGATGAGACACACCTCACAAAGCTGTTTATGATTTCAGGAACACACACATCAATGAAGTGACTGTCCCTAAATCGTTGCAGAGGGTACAGTAACCTGCCAAATTTCAACTAGGTTGCAACCAACAACTGTTTTCATCCTACACTCTCCGGTGCCAGCGAGATGGTGCATTCTTGGATCCCTGCGGGAGCCCTATTCCTGGTGCCACAGAACACAGACACATTTACATTCGCATAGTGTACATATATGAGGGTACACTGTAACATGTGTACCTGCATAGAGCGTACACACATCCGAATACCTAGAGTGTACATAAGTGCACTACATGCGTAGAGTGCACACACATCCAGATCCATGTAGCGTACACGCATAGAGTGTACACACATCCAAATATGTAGTGTACAAACAAGTTCACTACGTGCGTACATAGAGCATACATACATCCACATAGCAAATGTACATAGGTACGCTAACATGTATGCACATACATAACATGTACAGCCACCTATATGCAAACAGTGTACACAGGTATACTATAACCTGTATGTACATGCATATGGCGTACACATGCACATTGGTGTGTACACAGGTATGCTATTTGCTATATGTATACACATGCATATAGCATACATTCTTATCCAGTGCACGTAGGTGCACGACAGCATGCATACACATGCGCAGTGTACACATATGCACATGTATACAATGTACATCAATATACTAACGTATAAAGCGTATACACATATACAATTGTGTACATACATATGCAGCATGTGTATGTATTAGTGTGTACATATCCAGAAGTTTCTTCAGTGTGCATAGTATACATGCATGCTTGTGCGCACATATGTATATATACATCTGCAGAAATACTGTGCACATAACCACATGGTGTACGTACACAGGTATGTATATGGCATTAAATACGTGCATGTATGTACACACGCAGAACAGATAGGTGTCCAAGTAGTGTGCATATAACCATAGTGCCCATATGCCCATACACACATATACACATGTACATGCATGCCTACAGCATGCACGTGTGTAAGACACATATGTAGTGTACATACCTATACATTGCACATACATGCACAGTGGAAATACAAGTAGTATGGGTACACCACATACACACACGTACATTTATACAATACACATATACCGAGAGCCAGAATGTGTCATGAGTATTAACACTGCGGAAACGCTTCCGGTTCTACCTAAGTGAATTTTTTTTCAAACTATAATAGAACTCATACAAAAAGGGTTTTAAGGAAATGAATAAAGCTAGTGACAAAAACAGTGAGAAGGGCACAACCACTTTCCCTCAGAGTTCTGGGCCTGACCGTGGAAGTTCAGAGGTCTCCTAATGCAGTACACATCAGAACTGACTCACGATGAAGTGCTCCTTAAAAATTAAAAATGTGTCCTCATGTTTTGGCCTTTGAGACAAAGCCTCTTAGTTAATCGAGTTCTGACTGAATGTGACTCACAGTACTCTGGCAGATTCTTCATTTTCTGGTGAGACAGACGAATGTCCCAGGGTGAGGTCAGTGCCAGACTTTTCGGGGTCAGCTTTTCAAGGAGCGATGTCTGGCACAACATAATCCAACACCATAGTAGGATCCCCCACCCAGCCACTTAGACGCTTTCGGGTACTTACTCTGCTTGTTTCCCTTTCTTGAATTCAGCTGGGGGGAAAAAAAAAAAACAAAAAATCAAAACCAAAAACAAACAGCCCATGTATTTGTGTGTCTGAAAAGTTAATACATCCACATCCAACTTTCTAAATGAGACACGGCAGGTATGATGGTCACCGAACAGTGGCCACTATTGACAAAATATAAAGTCTTCTGCAAACAGGAATACAAAAGTCAAGGGAATTTACTTCACATATTAAAGCTGTCAAGGGTGCTCATGAAAAATGTACTTAGAGGTTTTCCTTTAAAGTTATTTTAGAGGATTTTTAAGTTGCAATACTTAAAAGCCTCTGGGAAAAGAAAGGATACAGGTATCTGGAAGATTTATACTAAATGATTTTCATGTCTTTTTGACAAAGTTAAATAAGGTCAGCCTTGAAGAAATGAGTTCCACTACTCTGAGGCTGTGGATGGAATCCACAACACCAGACAATTGAATAAACAGCAAGGCTGCACACACAGGACACAGGCAGTGAGCCAGCCTGACTAGTTGTCAGGTTCTGGGTCAGTTCTACCCACTTCTGCCCAGGCCCCACTGGAGATGAAAACCTGCCCTTTAGAAGCCTTCAATCCCCACCTTCCAAAATCTAATCCTCTTCAACTGAGGCCCGAGTCCAAAAATCTACTGACATCTTAGCACCTGTTAGGCCAGCTGTCCCCCAGTCTTTTTGGCACCAGGGATGGGTTTCATGGAAGACAATTTTTCTGGGGGCTGGTTTTGAATTGCAACTGTTCCACCTCAGGTCAGGAATCGGATCCTCATAAGGAGCACCTCCGAGATCCCTCACATGCAGTTTATGATAGGGTCCCAGGGCCGAAGGAGAACATGCGGCTTATGATAGGGCCCCGCACCTAGGAAAACATGTGGCTTAGGAGAGGGTTCCAGCGCCTAGGAGAACAGGCGGCTTAGGAGAGGGTCCCAGCGCCTAGGAGAACAGGTATTAAATGAGTTGACAAGCCAAAATCCACCCGATCTACCACTCCAAAACAAACATACACCACTGCCCAATATTAATGTGAGCCAAAAACATGGAAGTCCTGAGGGCCCACACTGACCACAGCCAGACACCACTTCTGCAAGACCAAGCATGTGCCTAGAGATCACCCGTGATGACCCAGGAGAGCAGCTTTGAGCAGAGACAAAAGTTAAGGAGAGGCACATGGGCCAGGGTGCTGGGCGTGCCCGTCTTTGTGACCTCACTGAGATTGTTGACCTCTGACCCTTGGTGTCCGTCCTATGGAGGAGGTAGCCCCCAAATCCCTGCCTCCCTTCAGCACTGACTGAGGTGGCCCTGAAATCTCCCCAGGGCTGAGACTGCTTCTAAATCCTGTGAACTGTACACCCACATAAATGAACAAAAAACAATATATCAAATATGCAGACAGGAAAAGGGAAATATGTGAATCCTTCCTTATTCAACAGGCATTTAAAAAGTAACAGGAAAATTGTGATAGTCTTTAAACAACCACCAGCTATCACGCCCTGTTGACATGTTTTAGCTAATCAGGAACATCTTTACCAAGCACATGTGCGTTCAGGAAATCAGTTGACAGGTCCCAAATAACCTCGGAGCTTGTGACCTGACCCCCACTCACGTACATCACCTCTCCAGAGGAACGTGTCCTGGACACCTTTCAAATGGTGAGGAACAGGAACAAGGGTAGCTTTCCCTCAACACCACAAAACAAGCTCGATCCCGAGGAGCCCGGAGAACAGCGATGTTTGTTTAGATGCTTTCCCACTGACCTTGTCAGAGGGAACGTTCCCATCCCACAACACCCAGTGTTTTACTCTCCCTGGGATACCAGCAGCCGTCAACCCTCAACAAGCTGGAAACACAGGCCAAGATGACAGGAGGCTTCTCTCCATTCCCTACTGAATTCGCTCAGGACACGGATGTTCCCAAACACACACGGCCCCGAGTATTCCACACCTGGAGAACATTCAAACAACAGACGCTGCAAAGACATTCCCCTAAAGAGAAACTCAGTTTCTAACTTCCCTTAGGGAAAAATATGAGACCCAGAACTTTCCAGAAAATCAAGTGTGGGAGGAAGCCACTCACCTCTGGCACTTCCTAAACCTGCCTTCCCATGCAGGGATGTCCCCGCGACAGCCCCGTCCACCCAGGACGGCAGCAGGGCTCAGGCAGCCAGCACCTGGGCAGCTGGCAAAGCAACCCCAGGGTGAAAACGCCATCCCAGGCACCACTTCCCGGAGCCCCTCAGCAAGAAAAACAGAGGTGGGACAGAACCGAGGGCTGACTCGAGGCTGGGGAGCCACAGACCCACACAGCTCAATCATCAGACATGCTCTTCTGTGGACAGAGCCCAGCCCAGGGAGAGGCCAGCACAGAGACCCTCGTGCCGGCTCCACGGGCCAGCGTCCTCCAGGGCTGCAAGTTTGTGATCACAGCTTCAGAATTTGGTTCCAGAATCTTCCGGAATCAAAGACGCACCAAACTGTAAAGCTGCCAGGACAGCAGGGCCCAGGAGCAGGCTCAGGGGAGGACCACGTAGAAACCCCACACACAGCACACACATATGCATGCTTACTCCACACATGCCACCCCTTCACCCAATACTATACACGCAAACGCATGTATGCACTCCATACACACCCTCAAATACACTCACCAAATGATGCGTGTACACACTCCACACACACCCTCAAATACATGCAACACACATGAACATGCTCACTCCACCCACACCTGCTAAATACACTCACTACACACGCACAAACGTGACACACCTGCACACTCATTCCAGACATCACACCCCTCACCAAGTACACAGGTGCACACAACCCCAAGTCCAGAACCTGCAGACTCCACAAGTTTTGGTTTCCCCCACTGTATCTCTCATCACATGAGATCCACACACAGCTGTCATTTACTGACATCTAACACCCGGGGAGGCCCTTAGACAGAACTGCAGTCACAAGTCGGCTTCATTCAGGCATTCATCACCAGCCTCCTGAAGCCACCTCCTGTCCCCACGGGGAGGGAGGCCGAGACCGGAGACGTCACTGGGCTTACAGATCCCCAGGCTGGCAACCCAGCGAAATGAGGAGGGCTCGGCCACGGCCCTGGAGGGAGACGGGTACTGGCTCAGGTATGCGGAACATGAGTCCTCATTTCCAGACAGTGTCACCTACGACAGCGTCAGGTGAAAGCCAATGGTTTCACATTCCTGGGATAGACAGTCCTGGAATTCCAAGGGAAGCTTTTTACTCCTCCCCTCTGAACACATGAGGTCCATGGTCCTCTCACATCTAACACTGGGAATCCGAATCGGTGACTCGTTGTCCACCTGAGGACCACCCAAGAGGATCCACACATCTGCTACAATAGCAGCACTGCGCCTGGTCTGCAGGGGAGCAAAGAAAATCCAACCTTTATGACTAAAACTGCATTACCCCAACACTGGAAGCCTGCAGTGTGTATATCGTCAAGCCCCCACATCTGCACCACCTGCAAGAGGAACACAAGCACTTAGTCCCGGGTTCTCAGGACGGCCTGCGAGGTGGATGCCGGCACCCTTCTCATCTCCCAGTGGAGAGGAGAGAAGGCCAGGGTCAGGACTGGTGTATCAGGAGGGTCGGGGTTCAAACCCCATCTGCCTCACAAAGCAGCCCTTCCCGTTCAAGTGACTTCGATCATCATCCTTAAAATGTACCACAGTCACCAGCAATTCTGAGTGCGGCTCCTTGGGACGTCATAAGCAAGCATTTTGTTAGAAAGATTTTGCCAAATCTGCTTTCAAAATACTATGTTATGAAATGACTAATGAAAATTTGAGCTATGAAATATAGCATATAGTTAAATGAATCCCAAAATGACTACCGCGAAGGAAGTTTTAACTTGAAGTGAAAAATATCCTCTAAAGGACATCAGCCAGAATTATCTTCAATCATTACTGATCCCATATGCTTCATGAATTATACAGCATCATCTCAGATATGAACTTAAAATCATTAGCTGAAAGCACATTTCAGCACAACCAAAGTTCTGCTATAATAAGCAGCACAGGCGTCTCTGGAGAGGATTTTAATTGGGACTACAAACAATGCGCACGATCGTGGTAAGAGGTTTCATGCTGGCTGTTCTCCAAGGTCCGACACAGAGAAACACCACTAACCTCAAAGAAACCTGCTGCTCTGTAATGAGATGAGAGATGATGTGGACGGACTACTGTAAATATTTGAAAAGGAGAAACAATCATATCAGTTTCCCTTTACATTCTTAGAAAAAACCGATTTTTCTTTTGGGATGATTTAAAAAGAAAATGATATTTCTGGATTTTTTTTTAATTATTATTATTTTTTTACTTTTCTTTCTGAGACTGGGTCTTGGCTCTGTTGCCAAGATTGGAGTACAGTGGAGCAATCGCAGCTCACTGTAGCCTTAAGTGATCTTCCCGCCTCAGCCTCCAGAGTAGCAGGAACCACAGGCACGCACCACCACACTCAGCTAATTTTTCTGTTATACAGATGGGGTCTTGCTATGTTGTCCAGGCTGGACTTCAACTCCTTGGCCTCAAGTGATCCTCCTGCCTTGACCTCCCAAAGATTTAGCCTAAGCGACCATGTCTTATCGGAAAATAGACATTAGAACAAATGCATTTCTGTACGATTTTTTACCTCTTTTCACTGGGGAAAAAGGTAACTTGCCACCAAGGGTCGGACACAAAGACGTTACTGCAGGCAAGAGCGCTGTGCATCCCGGGAACCACTACACCACGAGGTATGGCCGTGCACCCTGGACGCAGGAGTAACACACGAGGCTAGCACAGGCCGATGCTGGCCCTCTCCAGAAGTAGGCCTATCCTTCCTCCTCTCCTCAGCCCCCTCTCCCTTCAGGCCTCAGTGGCTGCTGACAGGGGAGAGGCCACAACTAGAGGAGTTTCTCAACTCCACCAGGGACAGGAGCCCCGGATGCTGGGGACTCAACTGCTGCCCTCCATGCCCACCTCCTTCTGGTCCAGACTTCTCAGGAGTCAGACGTGGCCACTTTGACCCTCTTTCCCTTCTGTGGCTCCTACAAAAACTAGTCCAGCAAGCCCAGGCTGCCTCACACTCCAGGGACACCCGGCACAGGCCCCCTCCATGTCCTTATCCAAGCTCCTGGGGCCAGAAGGGTCTTGCAATATTTCAATTTCCACTTGAGCATCCCCCGCTTGAAATTCAAAGTGCTCCGAAAAGCATTTCCTTCCAGTGTCATGAGGAAGCTCGGAATGTTTCAGATTTCGGAGCATTTTGGAGTAGGGACTCTCAGCCTTAATTTGAACCTCTTCAAGGAAGCCACACACTGAAGCCCCCGATGTCCACCCTACACAATCCCAGCACACCCTCTGAAGTCCTCAGCAACAGATTTTCTTTCTTCAAAAATAACCACAAGTCACAAACTCACACGCAATCACAGAAGGGGGTTGTGGACACCCGCACAGACGATGAAATTTAACTGTCACATTTTTACCTGGGTAATTTAAAGTCATTCCTCGAAACACACCTGTTTTCCTGAGTTGCATTTTAAGGTGAACACACACAAATCATTTCAGGGAAACAAACGTCTCTTTGGGCTGCGTGTGGTTTCTTGACTCCCGTGAATAACTCAGCGTTCACCCTCACTTCTGGATAAGGGAGACGATGCAAAGAAATCTGTTAAAACAAAGACATGAAAACAAGTTTAAGAAGGGTCTGAAAGGGAGCCGCTGCCGTCGCCATGACCCGCGGTAACCAGCGTGAGCTCGCCCACCAGAAGAATATGAAAAAGCAGAGCGACTCAGTTAAGGGAAAGCGCCGAGATGACGGGTTTCTGCTGCCGCCCGCAAGCAGAGGGACTCGGAGATCATGCAGCAGAAGCAGAAAAAGGCAAACGAGAAGGAGGAGGAACCCAAGTAGCTTTGTGGCTTCGTGTCCAACCCTCTTGCCCTTCGCCTGTGTGCCTGGAGCCAGTCCCACCACGCTCGCGTTTCCTCCTGTAGTGCTCACAGGTCCCAGCACCGATGGCATTCCCTTTGCCCTGAGTCTGCAGCGGGTCCCTTTTGTGCTTCCTTCCCCTCAGGTAGCCTCTCTCCCCCTGGGCCACTCCCGGGGGTGAGGGGGTTACCCCTTCCCAGTGTTTTTTATTCCTGTGGGCCTCACCCCAAAGTATTAAAAAGTAGCTTTGTAATTCAAAAAAAAAAAAAAAAAAAAAAAAAAGAAGGGTTTGAAAAGTTCCTCCTGTCCCCCTGGAGGGGAGACGAGGACGCCTGGAAAGCTCACGGGGGACAGGAGCACAGCCTCCTCAGTGTGCCATGGACGACGCCTCACCAAGGGGAGAGCATGATGCCTGGAAGACTCACAGGGGTGGGAGCACAGCCTCCTCAGTGCTTTCTACACTCAGCAGCTTCAGAAATTCCTGCAGAAGCAGAACACATGAGAACTGAGACTGGAACACCCCAAAGAAAGGGGACGAGGGGTCTAAAAAAGCATTCGATCATTACCAAGGAGCGCGGGCATGAAGCCGCTTCAAAGACCGTGTGAGAAGTCACTCATAGGCGTTTCAGAAAATAAGGGTAGCGCGAGATTGCTCCATCAGCTCAAACAGGCTGCCGTCCCTCAGGCCATGAAGTCCCTGACATGAGACTCTCACTGAGCAGAAGTCACTCGCATCTCTGCCAGAGAAAGTACTACAAGCTGACACATAACCTCATGAAACCTGGGCTTCAGCCGGTCAACAGTGAGTCTGACATGGTACATCCCTCCAGATGGTTAAAGACCCCAGGGGTTCATCGGACAACCTCGAAGGGCTGTGTCTGTCCAGCCCCTTTTCCAAGTTCTGGATGATTTTTCCTAATGTACTATAAGCAGCATGTTCCAGTAGAGACGTCATTAACTGACTCTGGGTCCTCTTAACTTTGAAATTAGAAACACACTTGGCCAGGCACGGTGGCTCATGCCTGTGATCTCAGTACATTGGGAGGCTGAGGCAGCTGAACTGCTTAAGTCCAGGAGTTTGAGTCCAGCCTGGGCAACATTGCAAAACTCCATCTCTACAAAAAATACAAAACTAAGTCAGGCATGGGGACACGTGGAACATGTGCCTGTGGGTCCTGGCTACTCAGGAGACTGAGGCAGGAGGATCGCTTGAGCCTGGGAGGTTGAGGCTGTAGTAAGCCGTGCTCACACCACTGCCTGGGCAACAAAAAGGTTTTTTTTTTTTTGTTTTTTGTTTTTTTTTTTGTTTTTTTTTGTTTTTTGCCTGTCTCAAAAAAACCAAAGAGAATAAGAATTATATACCTGACTAGCCCAAAATAAAAGAGGCCTTGTGGAACAACCTGAAACACAGCTGCAAATTCTGGCAGGGCCTCCCCTGGCTTGATTTGTGGTGAGTGCAGGACCGCTCTGAAGGATAGGACCCCAGGCACCTTCCGATACTAGACCTTACGGTACAACTTCCCTTCGCTGGACGGAACACTGGCCTTGGAGCCTGGGACACCCTAGGGCAGTGCCACCATCCCGAGGCCACCATGGCACAAGCAGGCCCTACCATCAGGAAGCCCGGGACATCCTGGGGCAGTGCCACCAACCCGAGGCCGCTGTGACACAAGGGGGCCCTGGTGCCACTGAGAGGTTACACAGCAGGTCCAAGCCCAGGCCAGGAGTGAAGAGGCTCCACATCCTTTCCATCCCTCCATGTGAGTCCACAGATGTCTTGGAGCAGAAATGCATCACCCTCAATGTCCACGGGTAAGTTTTTGGACACAGAATCTGGAAGCATAAAAGATGGTTCTGGGCTGGTTGGTTGCCGGCTCGGATCTGTCCTCTTTCCACACAAAACCTGGCTCACACCAAGCAGCGTCTAAGTCCTGGAAGACCTGCTAAACACAAGTGCAGTTACAAAGCAGAGAAACTGGAGGGGGCCGGGCTGTGCTCCAGTGGCACCAGCGTTTCTCAGGAAGACCCCAGGCATTACAGAGTCCAGGACAAGGGCTTCCTGGGATCCAGGACATGGAACAAGAACCCATTTCCCAGTCCTGTTGAATATGAATCGGCTAAGGGCCGTTTCCATCAGAGGACTGAGCACCGCCCCACAACATCTTGGTATGGGTATGTTATTACATACGTTGGTATGGGTACGTTATTACATACATTGGTATGGGTATGTTATTATCCATACCAAGGTAATAACAAGCCCGTTACCAGCAGGAGGCTGGTGATGAAGACAGGAGGACCAGATGAGCACGAGGGATCCTGACAGATCATCCCTGGCACCGAGCAAGGGGCGGACAGTACCCCCTGTTCCTGACGCATCAGCCCTGGCACTGAGCGAGGGGTGGCAGCACGGCCTGTGCCCCTGCAAATGCAGAGGGATGTGAGGGGGCCGCAGGCTGGGCTTGGAGGCTAACTCAACCACCTGCGCTTGCACTTCCGTTCCTCATGGCAGGAAAGTGAGGCACAGGCAGCATTAGGGCTCACCTTGCCCCCGGGCTGCACTTTTTTCTGCTTATGAGTCGTGCTTGCTTTACATGGACAGGCATAGCTATAATAACGGTTCCCTGATTATTTCGCTGCCTACATAAAGGGCTTTCAGAATTCACTTCCATCCTTAGGAAAGGCGGCCAACACCAGGCTGTCTCTCTTAAGATGCCATGTCTCATATGGGGAAAAAAAAATCAAGAGAAATCACATAAAGGCCATAAAATACATCAGTTTCAACACTAAAATTTGATAGTACGCTTTAAATTGAAGATGAGTTAAGTCACATTTCCAAACCTCTGAAAGCACGGTTACTGGGAGGAAGTGGTTTGCAACACACAAAGGCAGCTCTGTAGAAGGGCTCAGGCTGGATGAAGGCTCAAACGTCAGTGCAAGGAGAAAGACTGAACAAACTCTCTCTTGCCCTGCTGCTGTCCTCTTCCAAAACACACTGTTTATCTGTCAGTTTAGAACAAGGCCTAGGGAGGTGGGAGACAGGCCTGGGAGGGTCACCTAGCATCCAAGCTCCTCACCCACACAACGGCACCAGGCTGAGCTGAGCAGTACACACAAACACGACTAATTCTCCCCAAAAAGAAGACGGAAGGCAGCACACTGCCACGCCAGGCACCCTGCAGATGAGAAGATTGAGGGGAGCCAGAGGTACCTTTAATCTTGCTTGCATGGTGGAGGGAGAGGAATAATGCCACTCACTTGAGTGTTGCACAATTCTTTCTAGCTCTGAGTGGCAGAAAACAAAAATGATAGATGCTTCCTCAGATAAATGTTTCTGAAGAACTGAACATAAATTACGTTCAGGAAATAGCATTACGAATGCCTCAAGTGCTTCTGTTTTCAATAATCCCAGAGTAATTCTATAAACCCGGGAATCAGTCTCACCCAACTCCAGGATCACGGCCCAGGTGACGTGGGCACATATATCCCGAAGCTCCAATGCTCAACTGAAGTGGGGCGAGTGAAAATGATCCTGGGTATAATTTACACGGACACAGGAAGGTGGCTGAGCCCCAAACCCCTAAACCAGGAAGACCAGTGTCCTTCAGGGACCTCACCTCTGTCCTTTCCCAGCCTCTGGGAACCACCACTCTGCTGTCTACTGACACAAATGCCCCTCCAAGGTACAACACCAGGAAGATCATCATTCAAAACTGAGGAACGTGGCAGAACAAAGCTGTCAGGAGATTTTAATCACCAACACCACTTGTTACATGATCCAAAGATGATTAAAATCCCAGGCCCTTCAAGACTGAATGTTATCTATACTTAAATGCATTTAGTCACCGTATTGGGGGGTTATTCCTTTGTTTTGCTGCAAATATATCCAACTGCTGTAAAAGCAAAAGGCAATTTGTTAACGAAGCTTCTTGGAGTGTCTCAACAGGCCTCGAGGTAGGATAAAAGGCAGGACTTCCTGGCAGAAACGCTCAGCTCTGAGGTCAGGTGGAGTTCTTGAGCACCAACCAAGGCGAAATAAGGTCGAAGACCACGCCACACTTTCCTCAATCACATCTTCATTCCATGTTTCCTTCTATTTCTCACGACTTCACTGGGAGAAATTGTGCCGAAAGAAAATGGAAACACACACATACATAGGAGACCCTACAGATGCTGAGAATGGGTGCAGCTGTCACAGTCCGAATGTCCTTTCAGGGCCATCTGACCTGGCTGGGATCCAAGTATCCAAGTGCAGGATTGTATGTCAGACCCATGAAGCCAGGATTACAGCCACTGAACGGCAGGTTTCCATCCCACAGAAACCGGCCTTGCTTGGGGCTTCCTCGGGGACCACCGACCTCAAGCCACCACCCGTCAACTACTTCAACTAACCTACATCATGGCAGAGGCCTCCCTAGGCAGACCAGTCCTGCCCAGGTCCTGCTTCATGGCAAACCCTCCAGACAAACGTCCTTGGCCTCTTCCGGGAGGCTGTGCTCGGAAGGTACCCTCATTTACTTCTGTGGCTCTGAGACATTTAACTAGAGCCCAACACATTTCTTCCTGTTCACATAGTATTGAGTTAAAAGATTTTTATGAGTCAATTTTCACTGGTAAAAATTCCATTTCAGGAGCCCCAGTGACCACAATGAAAATGTTTTTACCTTCCCTTACATGGCATCGGCAACGCCAGGTCCAGGAAACGTTCTGGATCTCAGATGATGGCATATCCACTCACAGTAACTCTTGGTCTTGTTTCACAAGCTATCAAATGCTGCCCAGAGACAGAAAAAAACCCACAACGTGGCAGGGAGGGACGAGCAGCATGAGTTCTAAGGCCACCCGGGTCTGCTGACAGAGTGGTGAGGGGCAAACAGTGCAGGGTCTAAGGCCAGACCGCCCGGGTCCCGCTGACAATGTGGCTTCAGGAGTTTCCTAAACCCTCTGGCTCTCCAAGTTTCATGTCAGAAAAATGCAATGATAACCGTGTCCACCTCGTTTAAAAAAAAAAAATATATATATATACACACACACACACACACACACACATATATATATACACACAGATACACACACACACGCGCACATATATATACCCCAAAGCTACAGCCCTATAAAGGTCATTAATCCTAGTTATCCTCAAGGCATTGAGCGATCAATAATGAGCCATCCCCCTGCTGCTGACCTGCCTCAGCCCCATCCTCCGGAAACCCCGCATCCACACCAGCCACACAGGATGAGGCCAGGGAAGGAGCAGGACTGTGTCTTGGGAACTTAAACTCTGGAAGCTGAGTTAAATCAGTGCCACTCATATCTTGTCACCAACTATCTTGTTAAATTGGGGGATTCCATCTCTGGGGATCTTGAAGGAACCTGAGGCTCTACATTGAGTGAGATGAGCAGTCGTGCTGGAATGAGACGGCAGGGAAAGCAACTGAATCTGGGGTCGCAGCTGCCTGAGACTTGGGTCCCACCGGGAAAGTGGCACCAGGGCCCTCAGGACAGTGGCGGAGGTCCCAGGAGGCAAGTCCCGGCGCAGAGACTCATGGACCCAAAGATTGCTCCAGGGACAGGAGGGGCTGCTGTGCTGACAGCCAAGAGGCAGGCAGCCTTCGAGCTCCTCCAGCTGCCATCCTGCAGGCAGGGAGGACAGTGCCCAGACCACCCCGGGGCTCCCCCAGCCTGCCAGGCTGCTACTCTTACTCCAGCCACTGACAAGAGTCCCCATGTTCCAAGCTAGGTTGAAACAGTGCCTCAGGCCTCGGGGCACATGCACCCCCCTGCAGGGCCACTCCTACCCAACACCTGGGGATGGCTATTCCCACACATCCCCAACTCACAGCAAAACTTAAAAATGAAAGTCGGAAGATACAGCCAGGAAAGCAATGCTCAAGAAGCAACTCCAGGGTGACTCTTCCTAGAGCTATTGCTATTGAACATCTTTAAAAACATTTCCAGGGTGACTTCCTAGAGCTATTGCTGTTGAAAATCTGTAAAATTCTTCATTTCAAAATTAGCTTTTATTACACTGTCTTCCCTATTCTACCAAGACTCTAGAAAACAAAACCATTACAATTTCCAATTCTATCTTATAGCAAGTTAGAAATACACGTTTCCTCAAAGGATTCTACGTGTTTGCTTGGCAATATCCTTTCCATGCCCCGTACTACTGCCCACAACAGGGAAGGCTTTTCCAACCCAACCCAACCCAACCCAACCCAACCCAACCCAACCCAACCCAAGGGCCCTGAGACAGGCCCCTAACGAATCGTCTACAAACTCTTGAGACAGGCTTGCCCTGACAAATCATCTGCAAACTCCATCTTCCATTAAAAACAGTACCGAAAATGAGCATATTACCACTTTTTAAAAATTACTGTGAAGTGGACAGTGTTCAGTTCTGTGAATTTCGGCACACATATTCCCATAATCATCATCACACAAGCAGAACAGTGCAACAGCCCCAAACCCACTCACGGGGCCTCATAAGCATACCCTCCCATTCTCAGCAACCACCCTCTCTGTGTTCTCCTATCCCTCGGGTCTGTCTTTTGCGAGCGTTGTGGCAAAACACTCACAAAATCACGATTTCCTGGGCATCGTGCTTGGAGGTGCACCCAGGGTGTCCTGCGATCGACAGCCAGGCCTCGGGGCTGCTGGATATTTATTATTCCACGTATGGCTGTGGCACATTGTAACCTGTTTTGGGCAACTATAGACAGCGCTATTAACATCTGGGCACAGTTTTTCTTAAACATCAGCTTCTGTTTCTCTAGGGTAAATACCCAGGATTGGGGTCACCGGGCCCGACGTTTGTGTGAGTTCAGTTTTGTAAGAAACCCAAGCTGTCTGCACCGTGCTGAACCCCAGCATCGCACAGGAGTCCCGACTGCCTGTCCTCACCAGCACCTGGGGCTGTCGGAAGACCTTAGTCAGGCGCTGCAGCAGGGGTGTGAACAAATTCACTGCGGCTTCGGTGCACATCTCAGTGCAACCAGTCATGCTGAAGGTCGTTTCAGATGCTTTCGGGCCATCCTCCCGTCCTTCTCAGTGAAGCATCTGTTCAGGTCTCTTCCGCTTTTAAGTCAGGTGGTTTGTTCTCTGTCAGGAGCCGTGGGAGTCCTGTGCATTCTGGATACGAGTCCTTTGCCGGCTGCATGGTTCATACACATCTTCTCCCCATCTATCGAAAATGTCTCTCTTCAATTCCCTAGGGGTGTCTTTTATACTAGAAGTTTAATTTTAATGAGTCTTACCTACTTGTTTTCTTCCTTGATTATGGATCATGGTATGGCTAAGAGCTCTCACCCTAGGTCTCGACAATTTCCCTTTCTTCTACAGGTTTTGTAGTTTGGTATTTTACATTCAGGGCTATGGCCCACCTTAGTTTTCATACAGGAATTTCTCCCTGTTTTCACTCTTTTGCATACGGCTGTCCCATAATTCCAGCACCATTTGTTGAAAAGACTCAAAATTCCACTGAACTGCTTTTGCGTCTTTGGATCGGTTCTGGACTCCACTCTGTCAGCTGACCCGTGCGTCCATCTTGAGCATAATTTATGACTTTAGTGGCTGTCTCTGTGAAAAAAGTAATTCTGTCTGGAAGCAAAAGCCACATTAGAAATGCTCTAAATAAGATTCTTCCTCTTGTCAGGAGAGCAAAGCCACTGCCCTAAGCAGAGGTGAGGCCTCAACAGCTCCCAGGCACAACCTTAACACACAATGGGGAAGGGAATTCATTTCAAGGGCCACAACGTGAGACCAGCATAGCCTTGAAAACTGCAATCATTTCACAACAGAATGAAATTCATAAAGAACTGCTGAGAAGCGTATGATAAGTTACATAAATCACTGTTCCTTAAATTCTGATGGTTGACTAGGACAGAAATAGCTTCACGGTACAGTTCAAACAGGAGAAAGGTAGGTAGGGGTGGTTTCCACACCACACAGGACCTGCAGGAAAGGGACACTCTTCCTCTAAACGGGAGATCCCGGGAGTGATGTGATAAACCATGGTGAGAGGCACAGAACGGTGCAAGCCGGAGTCGCCGGAGTCGCGGCCTTCGCCCCACCACAGAGTCTGTGTCCGTGAACGACGAGGCTCAAATGTCAGGCCGGGGCAACCGAGGCAGTTATCAGGGGACAAGAAAACGAGCGCACGGTGGAGGCAAAGGTCTGAAATCGCGCGGCAACTTCGAGTCAAGTGGGACAACCTGACTCAAAATACAGGTTCCAAAAACCATCACAGAGAGCTGTTCCTTGGCCCTGGAAAGGCTAAGTGACCAATGCCCACACTGAGCATCTGCTCCCAGAGACGACCCTGGTGACCTAAGGCCCAGCTCCTCCGAACCCTCGCTGAACCTCAGTGAGGAACTTTGTTGGTATCTTACAGCACATTGACATATTCCCTTAAAATCTGGTATTTCATCAACACTGCAGGCGCCAGCTTTGACTCATACACATTTCGATTAAACAAGATAATTTACACCCTGACCATGCCAGGTAAGAGGTTTACTACAATCTTTAAACAGAGCCAGAGGCTACAGTCTGCTCCTACACAACATCATGTCTCTACAAGTTCGATGGGTTTTTACTTTCCATGTCTTCACTTGCCTAGTGCTAGAAAGCAGATTAAAAACAGAAGGAACCCAGAAACACTATTGAATGAGACTCAAATATCTTGCAGTCATCATCGTGATGAGATGTTTATTAAACAGAAATGTTCTCCCCTGTAGAAAGCAACACACATCAACACACACCGATAACTGTCGACAGCATTCCAGATCATCTTCCCTTCCATGGCCACAGTGCAGGGCAATGGACCACGCACACCTACAGACCCACGGAAAGCGGGGTGACACGGCCGATTCTTGTAGTGAGCAGGCCAGGGTACACTCAAAGTGCATCTCTTTCCAGAGGACCGCCACGGAAAGTTACACATTTATTCCACGAGTTAATGGCACTGCACCCAACATTTCTGTAAGATTCTCTTAGCAAGCTTTTCCTTCTGCCTAAAATGTCCTGACACAAACTGAAAAAGCTCTTGGAGCTGCCAAAGACTTCAGTATCCCCTTAACTATTGTCATGCACGCCCGTGTGAAGAGACCACCAAACAGGCTTTGTGAGCGCAACATGGCTGTTTATTTCACCTGGGTGCAGGCGGGCTGAGTCCGAAAAGAGTCAGGGAAGGGAGGTAAGTGTGGGGCCGTTTTATAGGATTTGGATAGGTAAAGGAAAATTACAGTCAAAGGGGGCTTGTTCTCTGGCGGGCAGGAGTGGGGGTCACAAGGTGCTCAGTGGGGGAGCTTTTTGAGCCACGATGAGCCAGGAAAAGGAATTTCAAAAAAAAAAAAAAAATCATCGCTTAAGGCAAGGACCGGCCATTTTCACTTATTTCTGGTAGAATATTATCAGTTAAGTTCAGGCAGGGCATTTGAAATTTTGTGATTCTTCAGTTACTTCAGGCCATCTGGGCGTATATACGTGCAAGTCACAGGGGAAGCGATGGCTTGGCTTGGGCTCAGAGGCCTGACAACTATAGTCTTTACTTTTAAGGTGTGGGGTCAGATCATATAATCCCCAACTAAGCTCCTGATGCTGTGTGTGGCATCTAGTAACAGTAAGTTCCATTCCTGGATTACATTTGACTCAAGAGTCCACAGTGAGAACGATTTCTGGTGAATGAAACCCCAGGCAGGAGGGTGATTCCACTGGGCAGCTCTTCACACACAACCCAGGAGCTGAGGGGAGAGGAAGAGGCCCACGCGCGTCCACCGTGTTCACGCCCCCTTGGAATGCGCCCCACTCCTAGAGACCCGGACCCAAGGGAAATCTGACCTGAAAATGGGCAAACCCTCACTTTGGCAGAGGGACAGGGACTCGGGGCCACAACTTGACCTCAGAGCAACACAAGTGCAGACACAGCACCCCAGGACACCCTCCTCACCCAAATTCAAGGAGGAAAACCAACCCCCCGCCCCCTTGCGGAAACCCCCGGCGGCTGGAGCAGACGCCTGCCGGCGTGTGCAGCCTCTGCCGTCTCACATTCCGGGCTCAGCACCTGTGCCTCAGCCCTGGCACTGCTCGCCACACCCACAGGTGTGCCAGGAGGGGCAGGTCCTAAGGTCTCCACTGCACCAAAGCCTGCAAGCCGCCCCTAAAAGTGGCCTTCAGAGTTTCTTTCTAGCCCTAAGATCCCAGCGCCCCTCCTACAATTCTAGGCGGAAAGGTGAACGGAGACCAATGGACAGAGGTGTGTGCGAGGACACGCCAGGCAGCAGAACTGGGCAGGAGGGCACTAACGCTCACTAAGCAAAGAATCAATGTTGCTTGCCACAAAAATGAGAGCAGTAAAGATTTCTTCAAACAGAAATGAGTTTGTTTCATGATTTGCTCTTAATACATAAGAAAGCATAAAAGTAGGCCTATTAACAATTACGTAAGTCTTTAGAGGCCCTTGAACTACTTCTGCCCCGAGTCCTTCCCTTGCTATTTATGGAAATATGGGAGAAACCAGGAGGTCTGAGCGTGGACCTGGCCATGCTCCCAGGGGCCGAGGAAAGTACCCATCTGTCCAGTCTTCCCTCCACCCCACGGTTCCCTCCTACCCAGACTCTTGGGCTGACGCGGCTCATGCCCTCAACAGCACCATCATTAAACGTTTAGCTTCGCATCACGACGGCTTCCTCTGGCCTCCTCTGACCACTCCTGAACCTGAACCTGCAGTCAGCACTAGTCTGCAGGACACGCGTTGACAAAGTTGATGGATCACGGCCTCCAACGAGGGAGGTGCCAGGCAAGGAGTCGGAGAGCCGAGGATGGAGCAGCCCTCACCCACGGAGGCGAAGGCCAACAGCGGCCACCACCGAGGACCTCCCTTCCCACCCTGAGGGCAACAGACACGCAATCATACACATTTCCCTGTGGGAAAATCAGTCAGTCCCTGGGGCCTCGCGCCCGGGGTGGGGGAGCATCATGGGGAGATGCCCCAGCCCCAGCCTGGCTCTTCTCTCTACAGCTCCTTTTCCCTCCTCTTCCCCCCGCCCCTTCCCACCCCCTCCTAGCCTCAGAGGCTCCTTCCTCAAATTCTTTCCCCTTGAGGAAGTCATTCATGCCCAAAATACAAGGCAAAGTCAGGGGGGCTCAAGAGAAAATCCATACCGTGGCTCGCGTTTTAGATTCTCATAAGCTTGAGAATAACCAAGCAAGAATCTTTGGCATCTGAATGTGATCTGAATGCATCTGAGCACAATGCCTGGCACTGGCCCGGAGTGGATCATGGGTGTCTCGGACATCTTGGCAACTCTACACCAATTATTTTGAAACACACCAGCAGAATAGAATCATGTGAATAGCTGCTTCTCAGTTAAAAGTAGGAAAAGACTCCAAAAGCTGCCCTCAAGGATCATCCTTCCCACGAGGAATTTCTGCATCGGGCCCTTCAGGCACAGGCAAGACCCCCGGGCCCAACTCCCTCATCCCTGCGTCATAAAGCAGCAAAGACCGTGGGGAATAAAGCAAGTGAAGGAGTCAGTCCCGCACAAAACGGGCTCCAGAAGCCACAGCCACTCTCCCAGTGTGGGAGCCAAGTTCAGAGACCTGGAAACACCAGCGTTCCCAGGGAGGAAGGCAGAACAATGCCATTTCCCCCTAGTTTAGGGAGACACCACCCCACGTCCTCTGGCCTTAATAGAAGAGAGACTTCACATAAATGATTTCAATGACTCCACCACACACAGAAAGTGGGCTGAGGGCTAACACACCCATATAAATGCCTGGCAAAAACACATTAAATGAACACACAGATAAGCAAGGTTCTCTGTTATCCACCAAATATTCAGAAACAAATCCAGTAAGCAATCTCTTTGCAATCAAAAGACCAATTCAGAGGTGCAGATTAAAAAGAAACATACAACTGAACCCTTAATACACCAAGAAGCAAATTCCACGGAAGTGTTATCACATCACCACCTCCCAGCTGAAGGAAGCAGCACTGGCCACTGACCAGCTGTTCACTCGTGGGTCAGTGAACGAATGGCAGTGCTGCCCAGGACAACGATGAGATGTTAACCTGAAAAGGGCAAAACTGCAGAGGCTGGAGGGACCTTCCAGGTAACCCGGCCCCCTCAGTGGACAGAGGACCCCCGTGGGGCCACAGAGCCCAGAGCTCCAGTGTGTTCGCGGCAAGGATTCAACTGCAACCCTGATGATGTCCGAACGCCTTCTGCCCTTCTGTGTCTCTGCCCCACTAACGGGGAATCCGTGAATGCTAAGGAAATGTAACGCATTTTACAATACATGTAGATTTTTAGCAAATTAAAGATAAACAGTGACAAACTTTGAGAATTAACCAAAATATAGTTCAGTGAATGCCCAAACTCAAAGCCAGTCTCCAAGAGGTGATAATCTGTGTGTGGTGGTTAACGCCTGTGAATCCCAGCAGTTGGGGAGGCTGAGGCAGGAGAATCACTTGAGCCTAGAAGGTTGGGGTTGCAGTGAGCTGTCATTGTACTACTGCACCCAGCCTGAGAAACAGAGTGAGCCTGTCAAAAACAAACAAACAAAAACAAATTAAAGGAGTTCAAATGAACTCGCCCATACCCTTTAAATTTTCATTAGGGTACATGGGGTGATCTAGTTCCTTTTTCCCTTGCAATACATGAATAATCTAATAATTAAATATAATCTAACAATTACATGGGAAAATTTAATTATTTTCCCATTTCATTATTCCCTATCTCAGGGAAAAAGTTGAAAGTATTCCCTATTTCAGGGAAAAACCTAAAAATCATTTTAAACCTTCCTTCTACAAAACAGTATACTCAGTCATCTCTATCTGCTTGATCATGTGGAATTCAGCTTCACATGTCTACAACACAGTTTTTGTGAAACAGCGTTTATGTAGACAGGCAAGAGAAAGAAACACTTGGTCTATGTAGAAGCAGCAGAAGACACGTTTTAACAGAAAAGGGAGAAGATACCACCGTGTGAATCTGGAAATTCTGTCCTCACCTTGTCCACACACAGAAAACACCCAAGCACGTGCCTAGTGTCCAACAGGAGCACAGAAAGGACAGGGATCCCTCCAGTTGTTTAATGACCAGCCCCACTTGTCACCGCCACATAACAAAATCCGCACGACAACTTCAGCACGTTTCATTCACGATTCCATGGAAATCAGGCTGAAGAACATACAGATGTTTTGCCCACATTTAAAAATCCAAGTGTGGGACTCATAGAAATAAAACACATTATGGGTTCACTTAACTTTTCCAAATTTTTACTTGGAGAAACCTATCAAGTTCTTGTCAGTTACATCCTTAAGTTTTTCAATAATTTTTCAATGCAAAGGTCGGGCAAGACTTGTAAAAAGGTACACACATACGGCCCGGCGCGGTGGCTCACACCTATAATCCCAGCACTTTGGGAGGCCGAGGTGGACAGATCACGAGGTCAGGAAACCGAGACCATCCTGGCTAACACGGTGAAACCCCGTCTCTACTAAAACTACAAACAATTAGCCAGGCGTGGTGGCGGGTGCCTGTAGTCCCAGCTACTTGGGAGGCTGAGGCTGGAGAATTGCATGAACCCGGGAGGCAGACCTTGCAGTGAGCTGAGATCGCACCACCGCACTCCAGCCTGGGTGACAGAGGGAAACTGTCTCCAAAAAAAAAACAAAGGAGGTACACACATACATGCCACGTTCTTCTCTCAAAGAGACAGGCCCTTTTTTAAGATTCCAGAAGTAAATGTGGTTGTCACCCTGCTTTTGAGAGGATGGGCTGTGTTTTAAGCATGAACACACTTTCCTCCATGCACCAAGGATGCACCATGGGGGCAGTGCTGCCGCCGCCTCCCCAGTCTCTGCTCAGGGTGGGGCAAGGGGAGCTCCGTTGTCTCCGGTATACACCGTCAACGGGCCAGGTGCTCAGGAGGCGGCTTCCAGGACTCGCTGTAGGCATTTGTCAGCAGGGCAGGCAGTGCCTCGTGCTGGTGGGCATCCAGCAGTAAGGGAGTCTTGCACTTCACTCCCTGGGCCCAGCCCCAGACAGAGGGGAAAGAGACACCTGTATCGTAACTCATGTGTATTTATAGATACACAGAGACTCTGCAGTGCAAGGTGCAGAACTAGAAGGAATCATGGAAATAAGAGGGAAGACATTTGGTGACGACTGGAAGAGCCACCTCAAGCCTCAGCACTTCCTGCCGGAGCCCTCACTGACCAGACTCCTCCAGGGTCACTGCCACTGCCTTGCCCAGCTCATGACAGGGCAGACAGTGACAGAGCCTCAGAACAACCGCCCACTCCTTTGTCACCAGCCCAGGGGACGAGCTATTCATGAGTGTCCCAAAGCCTGAATGTGGGAACACAGAGGTGACTGAGCAGAAAGGGGGACAGCCACAATGGCCGCGGGTGTGCAGATATTGCGGGGCACCCCAGCAGCCCTTTCCGTCTTAAAGAGGACGGCCACGGGTGTGCGGATGCTCCCGCGTGACCCAGCCGTCCTTTCCACCTTATAGGGGAATGGCCACGGGTGTGCGGATATTCCCGGGTGCCCCAGAGCCCTTTTCACCTTAAGGAGATTTTCACAGTCTCATATCAGTCTCCAAACTATTCAGTGAGGTTGAAGGAGTATCATTGTGGACCAACACTGATTGGCACCAAGTAAGGGCAATTTTATAACCATGTCTCAACCGTGAAACAATCAGGTCTTTGGCCATCTGGTCTAAGCTTTTTCTGTAACAAAGTTGGATAATTAGGTTGAACTTTGGTTTTCCAAAACTTGTTACAGAAACCACATCTTCCTAGATGTGGCTCTGTGGTGTCACGTGCACACATCAGTAGCCAGGCTTGCCAAGACTCATGGCACGTTCCACGTTCACCTGAGAAGGCTGCTCAATCACTGAGGGCTCTGGCATGCTCTGAAATGAATTTGCCACTTCAGCCTACACTCTACTCCCTTGTTTGGTTAAAGAAACCCAAAAAGCAGAATTTGTTTTGGCCAATCGCCTGCTGACCCAACTGCAGACGTTTTAATTAGAGTACTTTCATTGCATCCTAGAAAGCAAAGTCATATAGATCAACTCATTATTACCACTCCGAAGGTTTAGTAAATCTCCAGATAATCAGGCAAACATTTTAAGAAGCTACATTAAGGTTTACAATACTCAAAATTTAAAACTACATCCATGCTTCAAAAAACCACCATTCCCATTTTAGATGGCCAAATGCACATGAGAAAGAAAGAAACGTGCTGAGCGCATTTTTTGGGTAATCTTATGGAGAAACTGCCACTTTAAAAATGGCTCTAGTTCCTGGCTCCAGATGGGTGTGGTGGGTTGCCTCACTCAATTTCAACTCCACCTGAAGCTGGGACACTAGAAATCCATTCCCAGACTCCAGGACACCAGAATTCCCACTTCTGGAAACAGCCTGGAATGCAGACCTGTAGCAGAGAATTCTTTCCTGCCCACCCTAACCATCCTCTGTGGAAGGCGACAGTCAAAGACAAGTCCACCCCCCTAGGCGCAACTGCACCACGAAGAACCATTTCAAGGTGGGAGGTGATTGATTAGTGGGAACAGGCAGTTTAGCTAATCACTTATAAGGCAGAGAAGGGGGCTTTGAAGGCCTGTATCTGGCCTTGACCTCGGTAAATGGTCATCAGCCAGTCAGCCTAAGCCACATGGGAAGGGGCTTCTTGCAGTAAAAGTGGGGGCGCAGTTGTGGGGAGGGGGAATGTCTTAACCACCACTGTTTTACAGGATCACAGGGCTCAGGCAATGTTCAGTATTATCACACACCAAGGTTTTTACAGTCTGAAGAAAACTACAGTCCGAAGGTGTCAGTTCTCAAAGCCCCTACGTTCCTCCTGCTAAGATTCCCAGAGGGTCTCCACTTCTTGCACCGAACCCCAACTTGCACAGGCACCTGCGTCTTCCTCCTGCAGCAAATGCAGATAAGAAGCTGTGGTTCTGCTGCGGTAATGATGCCATGCAGCCCTAACACCACAGCAGAGCAATGGCTCTGGCCTGAATGTCCCCAAAACCTCATGCTGAAACCATCTCCGACGGGATACATTAAGAGGTGGGGCCTTTGGGAGGTCCTGCTCTCAGGACTGGGCTTGGTGTCCTTGTTGGGAGGCCTGGAGGAGCCCTCCTGCTCCTCCACAACGTGAGTTCTGACGAGACAACCGCTGCCACGCAAGACCCGGCGAGATGCTGCCGTCTGTGAGCCACAGGCCCTGGGGCACCAGATCTGCAGGTGCCTTGACCTTGGACTGCCTTGACCTTGGACTTTCCAGCTTCCAGAGCTGTGAGCAATAAATGTCTCTTTACAAATCACCCAATCGACAGCAGCCGGACAGAGGCAGGAATGTCACAACATGAGTCACTTTCTCAGTGGGCCAGAGGACTCCCCATGAGCCACCACCGTAAAGCAAGAACTCCCTGGAGGATGGAAAGGGGGTCACAAGGAATTCTACCCAGCACCAGGGTGTCTGTCCTTTCTTGCAGGAAGATAGCTGAGCCATGGCAGGAAACTACAGGGTGGGTGGGGCTGGACAGTAATGTGTCACCTGCTCATCTAAGCCTCAGTCTCCTGCCTCTCATCACGACAGTGGGGGTAACAGCCCCCTCACCTGAGCTGTTGGGGGAGGTAAGAGTGCTGGGTGACTAACAATTGTTAGCTCCACAGAAATTAGGCAAGGAATCCGCCCCATGTCTTATAAAACCAAACCAGCCCAGGAATTCCACATCACTACTAATTTGCATGGGAAAATGCCGGATTCTCCTGAGTTCTGGCATGTCACTTGTATTAATAAAGTTTGCACAGTTTTCACATAGTAAGTATATAAAACAGGAAAATAAATCATGCAATTTGGAGGCTGAAGCAGGAGAATCACTTGAGCACAGGCAGTGGAGGTTGCAGTGAGCCAAGGCCTCGCCACTGTACTCCAGTCTGGGTGACAGAACGAGACTCCATCTCAAAAAATAAAAAGAAAGATTTTGCTGCTTCATACTAGTAAAGTGGGCACATTCTACATGCCAACTCTTATTCAAAGGTCGCCTAACACTGACTCAGGAACTCTGGCCCTGATGTGCTTGGAGTTTTAATGCTAACAGTGTTAAAGACCACTCCCCCAGGAGCTCTGAACAAGTACTCCAGGTATACGCTGAACAAGACCACACACTCTCTGACCGAAATCTAACTTCACAGACCCAAACCACAGAAACACAGAAGACACTGCTTCTGTCCAACTTTTTGTTCTGCCATCGTTTGTGTCCATTATTTCCTACAAACCATCTCATTAGAATTTAAGGCACACAAAAGGCCAATACAACAGGGTTACTTTTCAAAGGTTTGGAGGTGAAGAACAGATACAATGCGTTCGCTTCCTATTGCTGCTGCAACAAATTACCACAAATGCAAACCTCCTCTGAGCCCTGGAAGTCAGGAGTCCCAGGGCTGAAGTCAAGGGGTCAGTAGCTTGTATTCCTGTCTGGAGTCTCCCAATTCATAGAGGCCACCACGCAGCTTGACTCACAGCCCCACACCCCTCCTACCACTGCCCCGGCCTCAGCCCTGCACCCCTCCGGCCCCTGCCCCTGCCCCACCCCCGCCCTCAGCCCCACAGCCCTCTGGCCTCTATCTCGTCCTCAGGTCTCCTCCTCTGAGGCAGACCCTCGTACTGCCTTCTCAAAAGGCACATGTGAAGACACTGGACCCACCTGGACAACCCAGGGTCCTCCCCCATCTCACTGTCCATTACACTCACATCTGCAAAGCCTCTTTTGCCATGGAAACTTCATTAGACTAACAATCATTTAACAAGTCCATTCTAATGATGTGAAAATTGGCATTGTTTTCCTCCTAATGAACAGATCAGTCACCCAAGTAACCTATAAATATTTGACTATTAAATATACAATACTGTAGGAGACAGAGATGAGGAAGACGGTTCCTCCCTGAAAGACGACTGGACCCTAGACGGAGGGATGAACATTCTGAACAGAATCAACATAACTCAACATTGGAGTCGGAGAGGCCAAGCAATAAGACGTTCAAAAAAGCAACCAGAAAGTATGTACTGTGCCTGTAGTTCGCATCTGCCCCTGGCGTCATGAGCACGAGCGTGCGGACACGCACACAGGGCCCAAGTTTAAGATCAAATATAAGGAAGCTTTCCACTGTAGTATTTAACTAGATCTTATTACAAAATAACCTCCTGATTGCAGTTTTTATCCAAAAAGTTCTCTGTAATTAAGGAAATTAATTTTCCCCTGAAAGACATTTCTCTATTTATCATCCCATATAAACTAAATGGGCATATTAAAGAAAAAAGACAAATGTTTGACTTCGGGGGTTTGCCTATGACTTGGATAAGCAGGATTTTCTTCTGGCCATGCAGGGAGCAGCTGGACCAGACTGGAGGGAAGGAAGAACAAATTTCCACTCTGACCTCAGTTGGGCACCAGCGTCTTCCCTGTCAGAATGTGGGTGTGGTGCTTCCCATACACCAGCCTCTGACGAAACTCAGCCCAAGGGTGTGGGAAAATGCTGTCTACTTCTGAAAAATCTATAAGGTGCAGACACATCAAAAGCTTCAGAAAACTGTAAAGGACCAAGGAGACCGCTACACCCTTGGAGTTTACAGAAAATGGTCAGCATCACACGTGCCTGAGGTCCAGGGTCAGCTCCCAGCTGCCGCGACGCCGTGAGCGCAGCCCTGGCTTCCCCTCTGATGCAGAGAGCTGCTCACTCTGCCGGCAGCACTCAGAGCTCAGAACATTCTAGATGAAAGCAACGTGTTCCTTTTAAAATGGGGAACCGGGGCAGCACAACCGAAGCTCTACGACTGTCTCAACTACTGGGTTTCGGGGTAGCATTAGGAAATCGTGAGAATCCAAATCTCAATTTCATACAGATTCCAGATTCACTGCAGGTTCCAGAATTTCCTGAAACCTTCTTCCAATTTATCACTCAGGATTCCCTTGCCAAAGCTAATAAAGTCTACATTCCTTACGGAAAACCCACCATAAGCACCACCACAAATAAGATCAACTGACGCCCGCCCTTCGCACCAAACCTATAAACTGTTACTCACACAAGACTGTGCTGGAGGCAGCTCTCAGCTGAAGCCGAATCCGTGAGACTTCATTATCCCCATTTTGGATCGAGTGTGAAGACTGTCAGCAAACCAGGGCCCCAGTGTGAAGCAGAGAACAGATCCTCTGATGCCTGCCTGAACATTTCCTTCCCACCTCTGGCTTGCATATTGAACACCCTCAGAGCTACTGACCCACCCACATTTGCAGGTCATTTATCCAGCCACCAGGATAACACAATTATGCGATAAAAATGCCTTCTCAGGGCTTTGTCATACTCAATAAGGAAGCTCAGAAGGCTAGGTAAGCGCAAGAAAGGGGGAAGCGTCCTCCAAACAGACAAAAACCAAGGAAAACCATGCAGAGACTTGAGAGAGAGAGCAGAAACAGAGCCCGCTGTAGCCTTTCAGGTCCTGCTGGCCGCAGCCCTGCGTTAGGAGGCACCATTTCCACGGATGCATCCTGCTGGGCCCATTTGAAAGGTCCCGCTTGTGAGACATTCACCCCCACTTCCAGCTCCTGCAAGACCCGCTGCAGCCCCACTCCATCCTGGGGGCCGACTGTGCAAGTCTTCCCGGCGAGACCCCTCAGAGCCTGCTCAGTCTGAGACTGGGAAGCACCAACGATCCACAAAGGCACAATCCCGTTCTCCTCGTGCTGCTTTCTGGGTTCCAAGTTGTCTAACGAGTCCTGCATAAACCCCGGGCTGGGGAGCCAGCCAGGGCCCAGCAGCACCCAGCTCATGCGCTCCACTCACCCCACAGAGGACCACGGAGGCCCCAGCATGCTCTGTCCGTGGGGCAAGACACCAGAAACAGCCACAGTTCAGGGTTCTGCCACCCGCCCTCTGCCGTCATTACCTGCTGTGATCTGAATTCTCATTGGTGGGAAAAGTGATCCCACAGCTCCGCTGCCTTAATTACCTGCTGGGATCTGAAATTGCATTGCTTGGAAAGGGCATCTCACTGGTCAAGCACTCCTTGCTGCCTCCTTGCAAACAACATTAAAAATCCAAAACCCCTCTTAAAGAACGTTTACTATAACCTCAAAACAAGACCCATCCCGAGACCAAGGAAGATACACACGCACATCTGACACCTGGTGGACATCCTTTACCGAAGTCACAGCTTCCATGTGGCGTGTGAAGCAGGAGGCCTGTCACGGTGACTCAGGCTGAGGTCTGAAGAGGGGTCTTCCAAGCAACTAGGCAACCAGGACGCACACCCCAAAACCCAAGTCCCCGCACTCATGTACCTGGCAGAAATGCTGCGTGGCCATCGACACCAGTTGTGAACCAAGACCGATCTGTGTCCTGTGGCCCTCACAACGTCCGTACATGCCTGGGCCCAACACAGGCCCGCACAGCACCCTGCTTGCCTCCAGTGGGGCTCTCTCCTGCCAAGGGGGATGGCCCTGAAGTCCGTTGAGATTTTCAAAGCTCTACAACGTCGTCCTTCCTCCTGCTTGTTCAGAAGGCCTAAAGCCCTGAAGACACCAGTGAGAATTGACCTAGCCTCTTAAGGCAGCTCAAACGCCTAAACACAGGAACGCTGGACCTCTCTGCCCTCGAGAGCAGCCGATAACACACTGGGCTAAGCAGAAGGCACAGATGTCACATCCAGAAGCCAGTGGCGCTCAGGATTGCATTCCAGGAGCCGCCCATGTGAGTCCCTCCAAGGCTTCCAAGTCGCACTTGATTGTTTTCATCGCATCTCTATAACATCAGAGACATTATATCTCGTGGTATCTATGAGATCGTCTCTACTTTTATGAGCACATATGCTCCCTGACTTACCATGGGATGAAACTGTTCCAATAAACCCAGCGTAAGCTGAAAATATCCTAAATAGAAAGTACATTTGACATAATAGTTTCAACTTACAACGGGTTCATCCAGAGGCAGCCCATCTTGGGCCAAACAATGCACTGAGTGTGACTAATTCACACTATCACAAGGTTGGAAAAAAAAAAAAAACACAAATGTAACCATTGGGAGCCAGGGACCATCTGTATTGGGGCTCCTGTCTTCAGAGACAACAGAAACCTCTTCTTAGGCAAGAATCACAATTTATAATCCTCAAAATGTTAAACTTAGTTTAACAATCTAGAGGTTCAAACAAAGCCAAAGTAGGCCCACAAGGCCGTTTGTGCCATTCGCTAAGACACACGACTCTGTAATAACCCTCACCACAGCCCCTCAGGGTGGGTCCCAGAGGCGGCTGAGGCTTGTGGCTACGGACACTAACGAAACCAAAATCAGAGTACGCAGGTGCAGTCAAGTCATATGACTTCTCCACTAGCATATGCACAAATGTTCATCAGCAAATCTCATCTTCGCTTTACCTCCCTCCCATGACCTAAAAAGGAGTCCACCACACACACCCACAAACACACACACCACTTCAAAAACATAATTAGTACTTGCATTCAATTCTGGGCATTCAGAATAGACCTAATGGGTGATAAAATCTCTCCTCCAACCCATTGCTTAGCCTTCTTAGAGGATGAAGGATTTTGCATAACACAAGTCAACAGATAAAAGATCTGCTATAGAAACAGACTTTCAAGTGGTCCTCATTATAGTGATTCAACTAATATACAAAGGCCCAACACACAGCACAGTGTATGTTAGAAGAATGATTAATTTGTTCCCCTAAAAATCCTAATATCTACACAGAAAAAAATACCCAATACACATTTTATCATTCTTTACCAGTATAGTCATACAAAGGAGTATCACAAAAGCAAAA
This sequence comes from Macaca nemestrina, assembly GCF_043159975.1. Lineage (NCBI taxonomy): Eukaryota > Metazoa > Chordata > Mammalia > Primates > Cercopithecidae > Macaca > Macaca nemestrina. The sequence goes on along the minus strand of NW_027257573.1, from coordinate 116,502 downwards.
GAACACATTTGGTTTGATTCACAGTTCTAAGTTTAATATAAAATTGCTAAAACCACCAAGACAAACATGACTATGAAATATTTAATGAACTTCACCTAAATTCAAGTCACCATTCAACCACCACTACCTCTACTGTCCTTACGGGAACTTTCCAAAAGTAAATTCTGGAATTAACAGGACAAAATTTTCTGGTGATAGAAATTAGGAAGAAATTGGTTGAAGGCCGTTCCTTGGCTGTCAAACTTTTTCTCAATAATATTTTGTAAAATAAAAGCATCAAACAGATCTTTACATTAACTTACAATCTATCAAGCAATACTGGAGCAAGCTTTAAATATTAGCCACATACTGTCAGGGCTGACTAACATTAAATCAGTATCAGTCTCATGTCTTGCAGCAACCACAGCTCATCTTCTTAAAACCACTTAAGATTTCATAATTAACTCAAACAATGTAAGTCATCTCCTTGATCTTTGACATTAAGGGGTCATTTTCCCCCAAAATAGTACCTCTTTCCTTGACATGATTTAATCTGTGGTTAGAGTATTTAACAGGATTTCTTTCCTTCTAATAAAATATACACCTTTCCAATATGAAAAACTCTAACTGATAATGCTATAGCTTAACCAGGTCAAAAGCATTTTTTTTTTTAAGTTAAAAAAAGAACCTAACTGCATCTTTGGACCTTATGTGAGGTAGTGTCCAGGGTCACTGGGACCCCTGCTTGGCCAGTGTAGCTGGGTACCAATTAAAGACAGAAACCCAAGCATTCACTCAAAGCCCCTTCCCAGCTGTTCATCCTAGTGGAAGAAGCCATGGGTACAAACGAATGCGGCATTCTACGGAGGGCTTTGGGGATAGGCTGCTTGAGAACATCAAAGTGGCTCACGTCCCCTGAGTATAAAGCCAGTGACTGCTCTCAGCTTCCATCCACAGTAGCCAAGGTCTAGAATCACCTGAGTGCCCGTCAACAGGGGATGAAGGGAACGTGGCACAAATATACACAGGAGCAATACTCCACCACACAGCGGAGAGCCCTGTCATCCGCGGCAGCATGGATGGAGTTGGAGGACATTACGTTAAGCAAACGAGCCAAGCAAGGAAACGGCACATGTTCTCACTCATAAGCAGGAGCTGAGAGCAGATCTCGTGGAGGCCAAGAGTAGGTGGTCAACAGGGCCCAGCAGAGCCCACTCATAAGCAGGATGGGCAGAGGCTGGTAACGGGCACAAACACACAGCCTAAGGGGAACACGACACCTACTATTGATAAATCAGCAGGGGCATGGCAGTGGGTCATCTACTGTGGATTTCAAAACAGCTAGGAGACAATAACTTCACATAACCAGCACAAGGAAAAGAAACTATTTAAAGTGAAAGACATCCCAAGTACACAGATTTCATCAATATAGGGGTGAATCAAGGTATTACATGCACTCTCGAAATATGTACATATATTATGTATCAACAGAAACAAAAACCAATGACAGAACCATTTGCGAAGCGCGTGCAGGAGAATGGGAAGCCTGACATGGTGTGGCTGTGTGTCCCCACCCAAATCTCATGCTGAACTCTAACCCTGTGTTGGAGGAGAGCCCTGGTGGGAAGTGATTGACTCATGGGGGTGGTTTCTAATGGTTTAGCACGATCCCCCAAGTGCTGTCCTCATGATAGTTCTCCTGAGATCTGGTTGTTTGGAGGTGCATGGCACCTTCCCCTTCACTCTCTCTCCCCTTCCAGCCATGTGAAGACATGCCGGCCTCCCCTTCACCTTCCACTCTGATTGTAAGTTTCCCCAGATGTAGGAGCCTGTACAACCCACAGAACTGTATGCCGATTAAACCTTTTTTCCTTATTACCCAGCCTCAGATAGTTCTTTATAGCAGTGGAAGAACAGTACAGTCCTCAGGACCAGCAATGTTTTCCTTCTACCCAGCGGCCAACAAGGTCCCACACCCTAGTTGGTTTTCCAAAGCTTTGCCAGAATGCTGAAGCTGTTTTGGGGATACTGACTTTCCCCATCTCTGGCAAACCAGATGGGGCATCCTATTTGCCTCTTACCACCTTTCTCAGAGAAACCCCACCTCTGAAACAGCCTCCACCAGGGGCCTCCTTCAGCAGCAACAAAGCTGAGTGTTCCTTGCACTTCCCTTCTTCTGAACAAGTAAACATCTTGAGCTTGTTTTTCCATCTTCCCAGCTCATTGAAAAAAATATCTTATGCTTTCTATTTTCCTAACACACACACATGGAAGAGAAGCGCCTTGAGGACAGGGGCTCTTGTTTTCCCGGATCTGAGCCTGGCCCTCAAACACTAGCCAAATACTAACACGATATCCAGAGGCAGAAATGCAAATATCCACATGACTTCAAATACCCTAAGGATCTAACAGGCCGAGTGGCCCATGTAACTATGGTGTGCTGGGCCATTCAACTGGTGTCCAAATCCCTGTCCAAGTGAACTCTTTAATTTCGAGACTTTTCAGACAGCTGTTTTTTTTCTTGTGGTTGTTCTGTTTTGTTTTTATTAAACGGATATGTTACAGTTATGATCAAGAATATCCCAGGCCGAGTGTGGTGGCTCGTGCCTGTAATCCCAGCACTTTGGGAGGCCAAGGTGAGCGAATCACCTGAGGTCAGGAGTTCAAGACCAGCCTGGCCAACATGTTGAAACCCCGTCTCTACTAATACAAAAATGAACCAGCCATGGTGGCAGGCACTTATCCCAGCTACTCAGGAGGTTCAGGCAGGAGAATGGCGTGAACCAAGAGGTGAGGCTGCAGTGAGCCAAGATCGTGCCACTGCATTCCAGCCTGGGCAACACAGCAAGACTCTCTCAAAAAAATAAAAATAAACCAATACTCCCAGTTAGTTCTTCACCAATGTCAGATACATCAGTTTAAAGAAAAATATGAAAGCATGTTTTTAAATTTCAGTGTTGAATTTAACCATATCTTTTAAGAAGATATGAAGATAGAAGTTCCCCAAGGATCGGGAGAGAAAAAAGCAGTTAAGAAAATGTTAAAACCTCAGGAGAAAAACAAGTATGGGTTAAGACCTCAAGGCAAAACTTTTTCTTTGCACTTTGATTTCAAAAGAACAGAGATGCCCAAATTATGAACTCTCCCATCTGCATTTTATATTCGTCTGTGTCCTTTGAAAGGCTGGAGATGGGATCCCAGGTTCCAAAGTGCCTGGCCATGGCTCACATCAGGCGGCAGCTTTCACAGCCGTTTACTCCCCTGACTGTGCCTAGAGAGCTCTGTGGCCCAATTTACAAAAAAAAAGGTCCTAATTTACTCACGTTCATCACTTATGAGCAGAGTCTCAAGAAATGAGACAAATATTGACACTCCACAGAAGCAAGTACTCTCTTCCAAAAGGTCAAGTGCCAGGTTCCCATGAGCCAGGCAGCTTGCTTACAGAAAGCACTGGCTGACTTGCTGGTTTAATGTTAAATGCATTTAAAATATTAAGTGATCAAACCCCCCTCCCAGTGGGTGTGCGCATTGAGCTGGCTGCAGTAGTGATGCAGACCACGTTCTTTCCTTTGGTTTTGCTTCAAGCAGAGCACCCCACACCCAGGAAGAGGCCAAAGGACGGCATCGAGGTCTAGGACAGATCTAATGAGAGCTGCAGGCTGACTGCCTCATCTGCAAATAGTCTCTCATTTCAGAGGCAATCATGGAACAGAGTTCATAACACGTGAATTTTTAAAATTCATATTTCTAATTTCATCCCATTAGAACTTTTGAACCTCCACCTCCCACCTAGAGAACGTCAGCTCAAGCCGATCACAGCGCAGTGCGATTTTCTATAAATAATGTGCACGCCTGCATCTGAGCTGAGATGTGAATGTCTGGAATGTGCCTGCCAGGCCCAGGAGGAACTGCAGCAAGTGTGGGGACACAAGCCGCTAAGGAATCTGATTTGGAGGGAGCTGGAGGCAACTAAAACTAGGTCCACTGGTTTTTCTTGGTAAGGTTTGACCAGGCAAACTGTTATCACTGTTGCTAATTTATGGTAATTGGGATGGGGACTTAACAGTAAGTAATTAGAGCAATTACAGAATTTTCTACTCAATTACAATGGCACAGATTCCTGAGGATGGAAGAACTGTTGCCCAGGAATAGAGTTCAAGAGGTCCTCCACTTGCTCCGAGGAACATGGCATTTCCACGCACCCCTGCTTTGGTCCCTGGCCACCACCATCCTGATCTCGGCCATCTGATGGCATCAGTCCCCAAAGCTGGAAACACCTGATACCTCTTGTCACCCTCCCATCTGCCCTGCCTTCCTCCAGTCCGGGATATTCAGGGATGCCCACATACAGGTCAGGAAACCAGGGTTATCACAAACCAGTGCCTGCATTCAAAGTCCTCCACGGCAGCACAATCACCAATGGCCAATACTCCCAGAACATTCCACCTCAAAACGGGAGCACATCTGGATTCAAGCTGACAATGCTGCATTCTCTTTGCCATGTACCCATGGAGGCATGTCAGGTTCCACCTAAAGGTATCAGGTTCCACGCTGGCCAGGAGCCCAAACCTAGTCACTCTGCATGATCTCATTTCACCATCCACAGAGAAGCCTGCAGTTTTCCTCCGGTGCACGGTGTGGATGGTGGATGCATTTCCCCTGAAGACTCGGAGACAGGAGCCTGGCCAAGGAGGCCAGTCACCCCAGCCCCTGCAAGGCCCAGACGTGCCCCTCTGCTGTCTGCACACAGTACCCAAGTCTAGCAGCGCTGGCTCTGTGGTGGGATCCATCTGGGCCTGCAGAGGACCCGGGGCACAGGAACCGTGCAGCCTGGCTGCAGCCAGAGGCCTAAGGGATCCCCACGAAGCTCTCCAGCCTAGGTGCCCTCACCACAGGCAGAGCCATGCAAGAGAGTTGCCTGCTGAACTGGAAACGCCCCAATCTGCTCAGCTAAAACAGAAAGACAACAGCCACCTACAGCTGCTGAGCCCCGAAACGTGGCCACTGGGCCTGAAGGGTTGAATCGGGAATTTAATCTGTGAAGTTCTTTTCAAATGTGTTTAGCTATGTAATCAAATCTTTATTCTAATTCAATTTAAAGGAGCCTCTGGCTATGGGCTCCCTTGTCGGGCATCACAGCTCCAGGGAGTAAGAATGGGAGAGAGGGGCCCAGAGCCTTTCTGCATTCTCCACGCTAATTCAACACGTCATCATAAGGAAAGGCACTCCAGCAGGAGAGGTGTACACGGGAAGAACTGGGTTGGCCCTGACAAGCATGACCCCCATGACATCACAGCTGCCTCAGCCAACAGGCAAAAAGACAATGATGCCCACCTGGACAGGCCACCGGATGTGATGATGCACCCCCAAGCCCTAGTCCCACAGCAGCCAGAGACCACCCGCTGCTCATCCCGGGTGAAACAGGCAGAGCTACCCGAGCCATCAAAAGCAGGAATAATTAAGGAGGCGATTCCCACGACACACGTGACACTCCTTGGAGACAGACACAGGCTTCGCTGTGAAAGTGCAGAGGCCGGTGCAGTCCCTAGGCGGGCTGCTTCTTCCCACGATCGGGAAGAAACCAGATCCATTTCCTTGTAGGAGAATCATTTGTACCGTGATTAGACAGAAGACAGAAGGTGGCTGATGTTATCAAATCATCAAGCACCTCACGGCTGCTTCTCCAAGGAAGGCCTGGAAATTTGCAGCCACCCGCGTAGGGGCCGCAGTGTTTACAATGGAGATATGGGTGACTGAGGTCTGGCTTCCTCAGGGAAGCTAAATTTGAACTTTCACCACTGAGGAATCGGTCATTTACAGTCACTCACCCTCAATGCAGAAGAGGGCTCAAGACACTGCACCAGACTTCAACACTCAGGGTTAGGGTTAGGGTCAAATTCACAAGTTTTACAAGATGTATTTCCTTGGGATGCCAGAAGAGATGCAGCTTCACACCCCCCCCACCCCCCACCTGCATGGTTTGCTTAGCCCCTTCACCAGTGGATCTCACCTACAGATGACACATCCATGCCTCATCCATGGCAGCACAGAAAACCACTTGGAAGACAGCCACTCCCACCAAGCTTCCTGACTTTGGTGTTTAAAATCTGCATCATTTAAAATCTGCATCTCATACGTGAGATTACACTCCTCCGAACAACGACATTGCCACTGTCATTTCACCCAAAAGGGCTTTAGGAAATGACACGCGGTCCAGACGCCAGAGGTCGCCGGCCGCCTTACTCTAGCCTAATTCCTTTGTGTCTGTATGGAGGCTTCACAGATACAGCCCATTAATGACCCTATGAGAAGCTCAGGGCATAGACGAACTCAGTGCTGAATTTTTTCCATTTATCACCCTTTTGTTTTGTCCAGAAGACAGCTGAGAAAGGTGGGGGCAGATCATGTCCTCAAGTGTAATGACTCTAGCCACTTCTCTTCACCCTAGGTCACCCCTTAGTCAACACGCTCTTGAGAAACCAGAGCAATTCTGTTCCCTTCACTCTGGGTTCCAAGCACTAAATTCCTCCATTTTATCAATGAGATTATCAAGCAGCCATTTGTAATCTGGACTGCAATCTGATACAAAATTTAAAGCTAATTTAAGTTGCGGTAATAGCTCCTATTTACATTATAGATAAGGCATGAATGAAAACTTTAATCTGTTCATAGGACCAACTTTGTAAACAAACCAATTATTCGAGCAATGATTGTTTTCAGTTAGATGCAAATTACTTTGCTCATAAAAGATTTACCAGTAGGAATTTTTAAATCCATGGTCTGTCTTTTCTGAGCCTGTCTCTACACCTTCCCCTGAGTGCACAGCAGGACTTCTCAGGACATCCCATCAGCAGGCCCACTGAAGAGAATAAGCCCGCAGCCCCCAGCCCAGGAATCAAGTCCGAGCCCCAGCAGCCCCTCGTCCAGCCGGGGCTTCCTCACCAGCACAGCACCCAGAGGTCTTCCAGGTTTAACGCCACGTGTGCGTGGAAAGTAGAGTGCTGGAAGGAACACAATAGACATTCAACAATGCAAATTCCCCCCTGGAACAGCTCAGCAGCCCTCTGTACCTTCCCCAAAGTACCCATGCCAGGCAGGCATAGTGTCCAATGGGGGTGCCTAGGAATCAGCATTTAACACTATTCTGATGAATAAAAGAGTTTGAGAGGTCGGTCAGCGAGAGGCTGCCGTGGCCTCCACTCATTTGCAGGCTCTGAAGACACACAGATTCAGGTAACAGGCCAGACAGGACAGGACAAGGATGGGGAGGTGGAGGACAAATTCCATGGACCACCAACCACCCCGCCATCCCCACTGAGACTCCGTGATTTAAGGAGAGGCAAAGCCAGGGAGAAAAGATGCCCGCACCACACGAGCGACTGAGATTTCACCTAAAGCACGCAGCACGTGGCTGAGGGCCAAGGTTGGGCAAGCCAGGAGCACAGAACGGGATTCACAGGCCCAGAGGTGCCCCCCACACCCAGACCCCATGCAGACCTCCCAAGCACTGCCTGTGTCTCCTGCCTGGTTTATTTCCTCCCCCCCTTCTACTGTGTTGGTTTCTCAGCCACCACCCACCACCACACAACCCTCTCTACAAGCTTGGTGGACTGAAAAGAGCGGGGGCAGGTAAGATCTGGGCTCTGGGGCCAACGTCCTGCCTGAGACATTAGTTCCAACCCACCCAGCTGTGATGTGAGCCACCGAGATTTCTCAAATGTGAGATGGGAAGGTAACTGAACCCACTCACCAGGACGGCTGTGCAGACTCAGATTACATATAGCCACACCTCGGCGTCCAGCACACGTGGGACCCCAGTCGTGTTGCCCCTGATGGGAATCCCTCTATCTATGCCCCTTCTGCTACCAGAGCCAACTGCCAGCAGTAGCTGTGGAGGGTGCATCCTCTATTCCCACTCCACTCCCCTCCCATCGCTCCACGCAGTGACCTGCCACGCAGCGGCCACCAGCAAATCCGGCCCCACTGGATAACCGACCACCAGCCACCCCTCACTTTGGGGCGTCTTCCACTTGCAGTTCCGAAACAGGCCGAGAAACCGCCCTCAAAGGCAGTCACCTGTTCCTTAGTGCATGTAATGACCTGCCACGCAGGACCACCAGCAAACCCAGCTCCACCATGCAGGCTCCTGTGGATAACCGAACCCCCACCCCCCACATTGGAGCATCTTCCACTTGCAGTTCTGGAGGGGGCCGAGAAACCGCTCTCAAGGGCACTCACCTGTTTCCTATTGCACGTAATGACCTGCCAAGCAGGGCCACCAGCAAACCCAGCTCCACCGTCCAGGTTCTGGTGGGTAACTGCCCCCGTCCCCCGCTTCCTCCTGGGGTGTCTGGGAGGCTCAGAAACTGCCCTCCAAGGGCACTCATCTGTTCCTTATTCCACTAATACCTCATTTACAGAAATCCACTTTGACTTTCCAGCACTGCAGTTGTGACAATTTAGCAATCCTGCTTGCAAGCTACAAGAGCTTGAGGTCAGGTCCACCTCACCAGTATCCCAGAGACCCAGCACTATCCCACTGTGTTTAAAATTCCAAAATACTCCTTCGAAATGCTACTGGCATTTGCTTTGCACATAAAATGCTAAAAACCTTCCAGTGAAACAAATATCTTCAACAGTTTGATACAATGACACATCTGCCAAGTTGTAAAGCCTCATGCATTTATAACATTTTATTTATGGTCAAATGGTTCATTAATATAAATTATGAGAATCTCTAAGAAACAGGTTTCTTCTGGCATTAGATGACCAAAGGAAAACTGGGTTCGGGCTGGCTTGCGGGCCTGTAGAGGCAGACATATCTGCTGACACAACCAAGCTCCTTCCCACTGACGTGGCCTCATCTCAGGCCCCTCACCCGGATGCCCGCAGGCCCCTGGAGGAGCAAGCTGACCTGTCCACATTTCTCAAATGCACAGCTGTTGCTCACACTGCAGATAGCGTTCAAGGCACGAGCAGGCCGCCACGCTAAAAATACCACGCAGCGTCCACGCCAGGTGACGGTGGTTTTCACTCCATCCCAAAGCCCCAGGTATGAGTTTACAGCCATGATTACCACATGGATTTTTAGACCCTCAGGACATACTTTGTTTACTTTTATGCAACAAAGTTAAAAGACTATCACTCAGATATAGGCTCTGAAACTGTGGAACAATTATTTGGGAACAGAGCCTCTGCCGGATCAGGATTAGCACTTGGGACAACATTCCATGACCTCGGTCCACACAAACCCATCCAGACCAGAAGCCTCCCGCACTGTCATTTCTGTGGATTTCTGTAAACGAGGTATTACTGCAATAAGGAATAGATGAGGGCCCTTGGAAGGCAGTTTCTGAGCCTCCCAACCACACGGCCATGTTCAGGCTGAAGCCGCACCACCTCCAGAAACACTGTCCCTCGCCGAGGTGTGCCTGGCCTCTCCCTTTTTCCAAAACTTAACAAAACCTGAAAAAGACAGGTCTGTGTAGAAAAACACAAACTACTTGCCATTCCTCTTCCCAGTTGAGGCTGTAGGAAGCTCGTCTCGGCCCTCACCGTGTTCTGACTGTGGCTTGGTTCCCATAAGAAATAAAGTCAGAATTCTAGTCCCTGTCTCCTGGGCAGTGTGGCAGGCATACATACCTTCAGTTACATGAGGAAAGGCGTGGCGAGCCCCCTTCCTTCAGTAAAACTGCACAGTTCCCAGAACCCCGATGCCATCCCCCTCACACCACTGTGAACACCTGGACAGAGCACATTTCAATGCGTGCACCTTTGTGGGCTAGTTTTCTATTTCTCCACTAAATCACCCCAAATTTAGCACCCTAAACACTGACTTATTTTCTCCCATTTCTGGAAGCTGGAGTCTAAAACAGGTCCCACCAGCTAACGTCGAAATGTCGGCAGGGCTGGCTCTGGGGAAGCGACCGTCTCCTTGCCTCCCGCAGCCTCTAGAGGCTTCCGCATCCCTGGTCCATATGGCACCCACTGTCTTCAGGACCCACAGCGGCTCTGATGGCCCCTCAACTGGAAGACGCAGAAATGTCAGGAGCCCGGGATCTAGTGCTAGGGCCAAACCGCCCCACCCTCCCAGCTCCTCACACACTCCCGTGTGAGCTAATATAGATTCCACTTTAACTAGAGTCACCTGTGTAAGGGGTAAGTGCCCAGCTGTGAACTGCTTAACCTCGCCCACACAAACCCCGAGAAATAACTCACAGGCCATGGACCACGCCACAAGCAATAAGTGACCACCTGCTCAGGGACCTCCACGCCCCAGCAGAGCCCTCCGGTGACTCCTTGTGAGCTCAGACTGGCGGCAGGGGTCTGCAGCGCCAGAGGGCCCTGGATAAAAAAGACAGCTTCCATGTCGGGAGGCAGCCGCCCGCGGTTGGGTTCCCAGTACTTTAATAGCCCAGGTGGACAAGCCGCGCCGCATGCAACCCCATCACCAGAATAACGGCTACACGTGGCGAGTGCACGGGTGGCCACCACTCAGCCCAGCTGGCCGCGCTAAGCACATCACCACCGTGACGCCCAATCAGACTCAACTGCTGGAACAGTCCCGGCATCGGCCCCCAAGAACATTCTGGATCACAATTCAGAGTAGCGATTGCGATCAGGACCACACGTGGCTGAATGTTTTCACAGGAGGACGCCACAGCTGGACTGACGCCACAGCTGGATCTGGGTGGACTGAGAGCATTTCCCACTGTACATTCTTACAACACCATTTTATTTGCGCTTTATTAAACTCCTATGGCTTTTTTCTGCTTATCTACTTTATGGGAGTGTTTCTTGTTCTTATGACTGCGGTGATACTTCACGCTACAACTATCAATGTGTAAAATTAATTTGGAAGTCGCCCTATCATTAAACATTTCACAAGCAAGCAGTCAGAGGCACCTAACCCGGAGGCCTCTTTTCTTCTCTGAGCCAAACCTACCTTGGACTCAAAGAAAACGGCACACGGAGAGGGGCTGGATCTCCAGTGTCCATTCCCAGGGGGCCTCCTGGGGAGCAGATATGGAGGGAGAAGCCCTGGGCTATGGCACTGTCGTACTAAAGAAAACTCTATTTGGGTAATATAAGCACCAGACTTAAGAGATCAAGCAAACCATGAAAAGAAACCACTAACCACAGCTTCTCCAAAACAGAACTAAACACCCTTTAGTTTGAATTGGAAAAGCAGAAGTGATGATCAGGATACAAAAAAAAAAAAAAAAAAGACACAGTATCTGAACACAGGAGAATAATCAAGGGCCACTGTCTCTTCCTGTGTCAGTGGGAGCCTCGCATCTAAGCTGGATTTACAAGGTTGCTACTTTGGACTGAAAGGTATCCCCAACCCTAGTTTGTAAGCAAGTGGAGCAGAATGCTTCAATTATTTCAAGGTTTAGCGGTAAAGCTCTGCAACTCTCACAACCATTTTAATTGGTGTAATTTTAAAGTGACTCAATCTGTTGGCTGGAGTATCTAACGGCTTAACCACGGGGTCACGTTGGAAAATTTTTCCAATTGCTTTTGTTTTTCCTACTGAAGATGCATTTGAACGTTCTTGTAGCTTGCAGTTGGCTGGTTCTGATGTTTGGTCCTGAGGAGGCCCGAGTATCCGTAGAGGAAGAATCTGAAACCTCAAGCCACTCGAGTGCTGTCTGGACAGATGGAGACCCCAACCCGAGGGCCCCTGACGGACTCAGCATGGGCGCAGGGCCCCCCGACGCAACGGGCCACGTATTTGCCGGTTACAAAACAACATAAGCACACACCCCCAGGTGTGCACACACGCTCTGTACACATCTGTCCCTGTCAACACCAGCACACACCCCCAGGTGTGCACACACGCTCTGTACACGCTCACGTCTGTCCGTGCCAACACCAACCCACAACCCCGAGGTGTGCACACACACTCTGTACACATGTGTCCCTGCCAATGCCAGCACACATTCTGTACGCACTCACATCTGTCCCTGCCATTGCCAGCACATATCCCCAAGGTGTGCACACACGCTCTGTACACACTCACATCCCTCCCTGCCAATATGAGCACACATTCCCAGGGGTGCACACAGGCTCTGCACATACTCATGTCTGTCCCTGCAGCCTGAGTCAAACAGTCACAGAGAGGCAGAGGAGGAGGAAGAAGGATGGGATGGACACTAAGGTCCTGGGCCGGGTTCCCCTCGCTACCTCGGGAGAGACCCCTCATGTGATCCTGCCATCACTCACCCTTCCGCCTCCATCCTCCATCCTCCCACAGGGATCAGGAGGATGCCCACTGCACAGAGCTGTGATGAGCATGAACAGAAGATGGCAGGAGCTCACGCCAAGGTGCTGAGCACGGGGCCTACGGAGTGCTTCTTTCTGCTGTGGCTGACATCATCAAACAAGAGACTGACACAGCTTCTGCAGAGAATGTCACTTGCTGAGAAACTGAAACGTGTGACCTAGGAGCCTGTGAAGGTCTAAGAACAAACCAACAAACCAAACGGTTTTGTTTGTTTTTCAAACACCATAGCCTGTTTTTTCTTTTTTTTCACGCTCTACCTTCGGTATCATGTAGTTCAATTTCAAAGTAAGTCCAAAAATTACACAAAATCACAGGACTGAGCATGGAGCATTGTTTCACTTCGTGTCCTCCAGCCTTTAGGACACATTAAGGAAAGACATGATTCCAGGATTCCCATTAGAAAGGCTGCCCTGAGGCACCTGCTGGGGCAGCCAAATTGCAGCTGTTGATGCTGCCCCCAAGCTGCTTGGATGAAAGAGAAGATTCCGGAGGTCTCCTCTCTTCTGCCCCTTGTCCAGGAGAGAAGGTGGGGGGGAGAAAGGTGAGAGAAGATAGGAAGAAGGAGGGGGGAAGGAGGGAGAGAGGAGGAGAGAGGGAGAGAGAGAGGAGGGGGGAGGGAGGGATGGGGGAGGGAGGGAGGAGGGGCATGTTCCATCCACCAAGGCAGCTACACTGCAGAGAGAATGGAGGGTGTGTTGCCTCTCAGGACAGCAAGTTCAAGCTGTTTATAATTGTTAGCGTAAACAGTGACCAGCTGAGGACAGGGCTGTCATTGGAGTTGACGTTTTATTTTCATAGTTGATATTGGGGACCTGGACCTAAAGCACCGTGCCTTGCCCTTTTGCCAGGTGGGCCTATGCTTCTCTATACTTGAGTCTATTTGACTAAATGCCCGATATTGACTAGGAATTATGACGTGTAGGATACCCCTTACCACAGTAACGTCAAACTCATGTTCTAAATGCAATTTATTCAGGGACTGGCTTCTAACTCTGGGTGGGAATGTTAAGCTCAGTCCAGTTCAATTCAGTAAGCATTTATCAAGAAACTCCTAGACCAAGAGCTCTGTTAGACACTGGGTATGGGGTGATGGGGATACGAAGATGTGGAATTAGAACTCGAGAAGCTCAAATGCTTCCATTTAATTCCCTAATGCAATTACTAAGCTTCAACCTGATGGCTGTAATGTCTAAATTCACTTTTTCTTTATTCCAGTTCTACATAACAAAGCATAAATAATCACAGAGGAATGATTCTGTGTTGGACTATTCAGTGGACAGAGAAGAGCATTCTGACCGGCGTGAGACACTGTCTCCGTTCCCAGGGAGCCCGTGAGGTGGCTGCACAGAGCACACGCGTGAAGATTCAGGAACATGAGCGTCAGGTGATGGGAGGGGCACGGAGGCAGCACCAGAAAGATGCCTGCCGAGAGGCCGCTGCAGCCAGGCCGGCCGGGAAGGTCACGGGAGTGGGCGCAGGCATCTCCCTCCAGCCGCACTTGGTTTTCATGAGGACGCGTGCACGGAAGGGGATGACACCGAAATGCTGTGGCGCTGAGGGGAGGAGGGGAGGGACACAGGGCCGACGGCTGGCCCCCACCCCTTCCGTCCCTGCCCCTATGAACGCTGCCAAAATCAGCCCCAACGAGGAGAAATGAGGTGGGTGAAAGAGGTGGACAGACTTGGCTTCCATGGAATTCACAGATTCCAGTCATTAAAAATCCCTTCTGAGTTTTCATCTGGAAAACTTTGCCAGTGTACTTAGGGACAAGAGGCAGAAGACGAAGCCAACACAACTGGGCTCAAACTGCCACCCTTCTCCTTCTCTCTTCATCCACCACCCTCCCTGGGCCCCTGAGAGTGAGAACCAGGAGTTGCACAGCCCAAGGGTGCAGCCCCTGACCAGAGGAGGGAGCCGCACGGCGGGGCCCCCAGCACGTGGATGGCAGGATCTGTGCTATGTCAGTCCCAGGGCCCCAAGCAGAGAAGGCCTGGGGCTCCCAGCTGAAGTTTTGCTGTCTCCTCTCTCACCAAAGTCGAGAAGGACTGAGTGGGACCAACGCCGCACCTGGTGGCTCCTCGGTGGCTGTCGATGTGGTCCTCAGGCTGCGGGTGAGACCCTCTAGGGAAGCCCAGACAGTGGAGAGAATCACAGCCACGAGTGCTCCAGTTGCCCCACAACTCAAGCATAGCCTGAGGAAGGCAGCGCCCGCTCAGATCCCCGTGCAGGCTTGTGTGGCACACTGGTGAGGCACACGGCACCAGAACATGGCACTTTAAGTGGCTTTGTGGGGTGTAGGAACACAAAGTGTGGTCTGGAGTGGCTCAGAAGTCACTCCCACCAGCCTGCGGGACCCGGACGGCCCCTTTGGACGTGGCTGGAGTCTCTCCAGGGCGGGCTCCCAAGGATGAGGTGAGCGTCGGTCTTGCTCTGAGGAAGGCCCCTGACAAGTATCCTGAACATGCAGGTACACAGCTGGCTGACTCATCTGAAGGGACCTGCTGGGCTACGAGCCAGGGACGGCTAGAGAGAACTCGACTAACACACGAACCCTGCCCAGGCGCCCACCTGGGGTGCCCCCGAGAAAACTACAGAAGCTGTGAAGACGGAGGTGTGCACGGGGCTGGGAGAATCCTGGGAGGAGCCGCACTGGGGACCAGGAGGGACGGAGGGCTGGGCCCCACAAGCAATCGAGGGAGGCACTCGGTGCCCTGTACACCCCTCTGCACCCACAGCTGCAGGCCTGGCTGGCAACACGACCTTGTCTGCAGGGGCCCAGGAGCACGTGTGTTTGGCAGGAGCTGCCCTCCTGGAGCCGCACTACCGGTACCGTCATTTTAGAGGCAGGTACCTGCTATCAACGATGACAATCAACCATGCCACCCTGAATTGCAGCCATGTCCTCAGCCGGTCACTCTTTATGCTGAGAATCACAAAGAGCTTGAACTCGCCATCCCAAGAGGCAACAAGCCCTTCATTATCACGGCAGCAAGCCTCTGTGCAGCCCTCCACCCACGCCGTTTCCTGTCGGGGCAACATGAAGTCCCATGACGGTGACTCAGAGCCAGCCCAGTAGTTTCAGTGCAGGAAAAATCACAAACACTCAAACACATCCTAAACATGGGCAGTTGGTAGGAGCCGATTCCTAAATTCAGCCTGTTCAGAGGCTTTCGGGGCTAGCACAGCTCTGATAACAGGCTTGCGCTTTCTGCTCCCGGTAAAGGGCGGCGAGGAGGCCAGGCTCTGCCATTCTGCAGGCTCCCCTACGTGGAGCCTGCCCTGTGGCCTCGGTGGCCTGTGCCAGACAGCGTGACCGTTGCCCGCAGTGAACACTCGGCACAGCGCAGCAGGCTTGGGGAACAGAAAGTGACCTCTCAGCCCGCGGAAGATGCTAAGCCACGCACGGCCTCACGTGTACTGCGTGTCAATCGCCGCTGAAGCAGGAACGAGCTCTTAATAGTTCCAGTAAATGCAAAGGCCGCCCTGGAAAACTGCGTGAACCTTTGTGACTACTCACAGGTAGGTAGCTACTGCCTGAGACACAAAGGTAAAGAATTAACCTGAAACTGCATATTATAAAACTTATTTTTAAATGATGGCGCTTAATTGAAAAGACTCCCAAAGAATACTGCATTAGAAAGTGACAGAGTGAAACCGTGAGGCTGACCGCAGGAGTCCCTGGAAATTTCACCAAATGTTGTGTCAAAACCGGGAAACAGAAGAACTGCACCTGATGAAACATTCGATTAATCCCTCGAGTCCTCCCCACATACGAAGCTATGTAAAAAGTGTTCCCAGAAGGTCAAGTGAGCAGGAGGGCTGTGAACACACAAAGAGAGAGCCACTTCGTCTACGGACCACAACAAAAGAAACGCTAATGAGTGCCGACGACACGCTGGAGTCCAGGGCTCTGGGCGCAGCTGGGATGGGGACACTCAGGGTCCCACTGTCCAGATGGGAAACCAGGGTGGAAACACCAGGGAGCCTGTCCCAGGGTGCAGAGCTAGTGAACAGTGGTTCATACTGCGACAATCCCAGCTGCCAGGCTCTGGGGCTCCTCGGGACAGAATCCTGTTGACTTCACTCTGGGGTGCGAGAAGCGGCAGCATCCCCCAAAGGCACCTGGAGAAGTGGTGTTACCCTCCATCCACTGTCCCCGGCGTTACCCTCCATGCCCCTGTACCCGGCGTTACCCTCCGTCCCCCTGTCCCTGGTGTTACCCTACGTCCTCTGTCCCCAGTGTTGCTCACCATCCTCCTCACCTTCAGTCCCCTCTCCCTGTCCTCCCTCATTTTCCTGTTCAGCCAGAGCACATCACATGTCTCTTCCCTTTTCAAGAGGCTCAGCTGCACCCAGAGGCATTCCAGCCTATTCGGGATGGGACACACACCCTGGGGAAATGCCAGCACAGGGCCGGAAGAGCCTGAGACCGTCTCACTGTCGCCCAGGAAGGATGGAACAGTCCACGGTCACGCTGATTGTCAGGCAGGATGAAAACTTCTGTGTCCGAAATGTTCTTTTCACTGGAACTCTTCGGACCATTCGTGAACGAATCAGTTAAATACCAGCAAGGGCCATTCCCACTTATTCTCTGGCTACGGTTTTCCACCCACCAGCAACCACACTCCTAGGAATTATCCCTAACGCAGAATCAGCGTCTTGTGCCTTTAGGAAAACCTCTTTCTCTCCAGCTTTGTCCTCCTTCCCCAAAAGGTGCCTCTGACTGCCTCACTCGCCGTACCAGGATTTCACTCGGCTATGGAGGAAAATCTGTGTGAGGCTCAGAGGTGGCTGGTCCCTGCATGGGCAGCAGGTCTGTGACATCCTCCGAGGAGCCTGGCCCAGGCCTGCCTCACACGCCAGGACTCTGCCTTCTGGCCCTCAGGCCCCCGAAGCTGCTTTCCCTCCAGGTGTCATGCCCCAGGCAAGAAGGCCGGACCAGGGCCCACGGCTGCTGTGGGTCGGAAAAGCCTCCTGACACCTCCCACTCCAGGACCCCCCATCAGCATCCCAGCATCTGGACCTGTGTCACCAGCCGCTCCGCCGTACAAGAGAATTGGATTTTCAGCTGGGTGTGCTGCTTCCCTAAACAAAGTAGGGTGTTGTTACTCAGGAAAAAGGAAAAATTGACATCTTCTTGGCAACCCCGCGACATCCAGCCACCGGTTCTCACCACCCCAGAGATGTCCATCCAGGGCAGATAGTGTCTTCAACCAAGCGCCACTGACCCAGAAGTGCAGTAATTAGTACACTTTCACCAGAATCACCCACTCCTTCACCTTTACACCCAAGAAAAACATGCTTGCCAGGTAAATTAGATGTCCAGGAGGTGTAAGGAAACCCCAAGCCTGCTTTAAGCCTCAGACTTTTGAGACCGCTGAGGGCTGTGCGCACAAGAACAAGGCTGCACCCGAAAGCTCTGCTCCTGCCGGACGTCGTGGACAGACCGCACGGCTCAGCCACATGGACCCTTCCAGGACTTCACGAGAGGGACCTCCGTGGTACATGCAATGATGTGCACTTCGTTCAGCCTCGAACAGACCACACCCTCGTTACAGGGTCGGTGGTCCACCTCCTGCCATCAGCCCCCCACCTCACCGAAGGTCTGTGTCTTCATCTGAAATAACTTTGCTGTTTTACCTGGGTACCAAAATGCAGCATCGCGATGTTTAAAGGGCTTTAAATATCAACACTCCGGGTGCAGTCCTTGTCACTTTAATGCGGTCACTCGATGCAGGCCTCACTCACAACTCTGAGGTAGCTCATACCTTCCCTACCTAACCAAGGAAGAAACGAAGGCACGGAAGGTGCAGCTCCTAAGGAGCAGATTAGGATTCAAACCAGTGATCTTCGTCACATGCTGACCTACCTCTCAGGCTGAGATAACGTTGAAAATTAACCAGGTAGAACAGCGTTCCATAAATCAGCTGGAAATGGTCCTCGTGGATGGGCCTGTGGTTACTCCCTGAAGAACAAGGCCATTAGCCCAAAAATCCACCTGTGTCACACTCAAATGTTTACATATACAATTATTTTTAAAATAACCCAATCAAGCATGTTCACAGCCATTTAGAGCCATAGAGATCGTCTGCTTCGCTGACAATCAACCCAAGACCTCTGTCGGCAAAGGGCACGGTGCCAGATCCAGAGAAGGCGGGACAGAGACACAAGCAGGAACCTCTCCATCCCTGGGAGCCTCGCTCTGATGTGTCCGTGAGGACACGGTACAGACCGCGGGGCACAGGCAGACGGCAGGCCAGGAGAAGGGGCTGCATTGCCGGGAGGCAGTGCTTTGAGCTCGAATGGATGGAACACTGCTAACCAGTGAAGGTGGAGAGACGCCACCCGTCTGAGAGCATGTAGAGGCAGCAAAGCACAGCCAGCCTCGGGGAACCAGAAGCCACAGGGACATCAGGTTGGGTGCTGCTGTCTGCCGGCCACCGGCTGGGGGACTGTACTGGGCCTGGAGGGACATCCCTGACACTCCCCACCAGATGCCAGGGGCACCCCCGACCCCAGGTGAGAACCACGGATCCCATGGCGAATGAGGCCAGCCTGTGGGAAGTGGGGCTGGGACAGCTCTGTACAGCTTAATAGGAAGTTGGGTTCTATTTTGTGGGGTTTTGGTCACGCCGATGGCTAGTCACGGCTGTCCGTCAGGAAGTGATTTGAGGACAGACTAGAGAAGGGGCTGCCAAGACCAGCGGAGCATTCGCTGCCTGGGTCCAAGGAAAAGGAAATAAAGGCTGGCGATGTGACAGTGGGGGGAAGCACAGAGCGAAGGAACTGGTGGAGACACAGGGCTGGCCCCGCACAGGGCTCTGAGCAGCTACCCGGGGGTCGTCCTATGAATTTTCCTCATGGCCCCAAGAGGCGGCTGTGAGGATCCATCTCCTGAGGACAGAACTGCTCCAGAGCCACACAGCGAGGATCCACAGAACCAAGATCCGGGCCAGCTCCAAAGCGGGTGAACTTGACCCCTCAGTCATGGTCCTAAGACAGGGATCGGAGCCCCCTGGACACACAGACTCAGGAACTGCAGGAAGGGGAAACGGATGCCCCGGACCAGTGGCGGGACCCAGGGTTTCAGCCCTCCAGGGCCACTGGGAGGAGCCACTGCACAGGTGGACACACGGTGCTTTAACCCACGCTGGGGGGAGGAGCCCTCACTCTCAGGGTGGAGACCGCAGCTCGATCGGGCCAGCCTCCCTGCTGGGCACAGCCTGCGCCACACAGGATGCTGAGGTGCCCCAACGTTGGGGTGCTCAGAGCCACTCAGCTGAGATCGTGGTGCTTTCTGTAACCACTCTCGTTTCTTTATGCTATAGATCTGGACTCCACCCTTTGCAATGTGTGGGCTTCTAGGAAGAGGCTGGCCAGCCGGGGAAGTGTCCTGGGCTCTGTCCCAGTGATGACGAACTTGGCTCCCCACAAGGGCGGCCTCTTCACCACAGTGACCCCCGGGGACCACGCCTGCACCCACCTTGTTGAAGATAATTCACTTCTCATCCGTGAAAGAATAAAGCTAGACTAACTCAATTTCACACTCACTTCCAACTTTAACAACTTGTGTTAGGAAATCAAAGGCAAGGACTCTGACCACGTCACAAACCCAGGAAGCAAAATCCAAGACTAACGGAACGATGCCACCTTCGCAGTTCCGAGCTTTACTAGTTGTTTTTCTTTTCTGGTCTGTTTTTCTCTTTTGGTTTAAATAATTAAAGACCCTCGTTGAGAAGAAAAAAAAATTCTCTATGAACCTAAAAAAAGTGGTTCTAATTAAACATTTACATATTCTTCCATATGCTTCATAAACAGTTGAAATTACAGCTCTAGGCCGGGTGCGGTGGCTCAAGCCTGTAATCCCAGCACTTTGGGAGGCCGAGACGGGCGGATCACGAGGTCAGGAGATCGAGACCATCCTGGTTGACACGGTGAAACCCTGTCTCTACTAAAAAATACAGAAAAAAACTAGCCGGGCGAGGTGGCGGGCGCCTGTAGTCCCAGCTACTCGGGAGGCTGAGGCAGGAGAATGGCGTAAACCCGGGAGGCGGAGCTTGCAGTGAGCCAAGATCACGCCACTGCACTCCAGCCTGGGCGGCAGAGCGAGACACTGTCTCAAAAAAAAAAAAAAAAAAAAGAAAAAAGAAATTACAGCTCTACTTACTGTTAAGTACTTTAACCAAATGAAAGGTTAATTATACAGACTGGCAATTATAAAAAATAAGGCTACATATTCGTGGCATCACGAATAATTAATAAGAACCGTTTGATTTCATTCAGACCAGGGATTCTGTGCTAATAGGCTCTCAACTGCCTTGAAATAATGGTGAAATTTTAAAATTACTTTTGTACTTAAATATGTCCCCAAAGTGAAGCACAGCGGCTAACATCCATCATGGTCCCCGGAAGAGCGACCCGCCCTACTATGGCCGACACCCTGATTCCCGAGGGCTGCATCCCGGGGCTGTACTGGTGCAGAGAACGTTCAGGAAACAGACCAGGTGGCAGGAGGGGGTCTTGTCCTCAAGAAACCTCATGAGTCTTGCTAGGGGGACAAACAGCGAGAGAATGAAACCGGCAGCCACGGAATCCGGACAGCGATGCCCAGGCCTCGCCATGTGTACCCCCTGGCTGGCACCTCCCTGAGACCCATCTGGCACAGGCAGCGGCAGGGTCCGGCCCTTGGAGCTCAGGGATGGCAGAGCAGAGCCATCAAAGCGGGTGGCATGCTGACAGCGGCTTCTCCTCAAGAGCTCCTGGCTCTCAGGGAGCTGAGGGCTCCTCAATGGGAAATTCTGGCTGAGCTCCAGGGGAAAGTGGGTGGGAGGCCCGTCTCCTCTGCCCCCATCTCCTCTGCCCCAACCCTGGAAGAGGGTCAGATATCAATGCTAACTCTTGTGCTGACTCAATTAATTCCAACAATTCGGAAAACAAACTTGCTTTAAGTATTAATTTCCTAAAAAGAACGAACACGAATTCAAATAATTCACATAATTAAAATGATTTTAATTGTTAATTTAATTAAAACATCTCCGTTTTCACAGCATCATGTACCTTGGTACTTTCTCCTTATTGCATTTCCCATCTTCCAGGGCAGGTTTCCTTCCACCCAGGGCAGCAGCGACTCTGGTGTCTCGGGTATTCCCAGGCTTCCGTCAGCCCCTGGGGGGCTCACAGTTCTGCAGTGGTCTCCATCCTCATTAATCTGCATAAGAACATCCGTCCGCAGGGATGTCCTGTGGCCCCGTGGCCACATCTGACGTGCAGCTAAACGCTGGGCGTGTCGCCTGGTGACAGCAGATGACACAGCTGTGGGCAAGGTAGCACCTCTGGGCGCCGACACTCTCGATGAGTTTTTTACAAGACCATTCTTTAATGGATGAACCCCGACAGGAAACACTAAAGATTGTTTTTAACTATTTTTATATCAAGACATATCTTTATCAAACGTTCACTCAATGCTAAATGTCACTTCTCCAGCCAACCCCTTTAAGAATACCTAAAACTTAAGACTGGAATGACGCTTTCAAACACATACTCTACTCATGCATTCCTGGGAGCAGAGAGCAGCTTAATGTTTTCACGCTACACAGGCATGAAGTTTGGCGAAGGCATTTTAATATTTTTACCTGAATATTTGAATAAAATCAAAAGATCATTTTCACTCTAATATTCTACTTAGAATGTAATTTTCCATTAAATAAACAGTCAGTGTTCAGTAACCCACATGCTGATAAACTTTTGAAAACTTTAGAAAGTATTAAGTATAATCAAAGATTACTTTTAATTTTCGAGCTGGTAAGAGCCTGTGTCAGGGAACAGTGTTGAGATTGAAGAGATAAAAGCGCGATTATTTTCTTAAAGAAAAGCGAAATTCGTAAAAGAGACCACGTGATTATATAAAGAAACACAGAATCCGTTTTCAGAAATGGCAAACATTGACCACAGAACACCAGCCTTGCCCGTGATGAGAGAAACAGTTAAAAGGAAGAATTCACGGCGGCCCAGCATAGATCAGGTGTGGGAGGACAGAGAGGTGATGAAATGATCCTCCTTCTAACTTCCCAGAAAGGCACAAATGGCCAGCATTGTAACTGAAGACCAGGCAGGCACCAGTGTGAACTCAGACTCCATGGCCAGCACTGTAACTGGAGACCACATGGGCAATGGTGTGAACTCAGACCCCACGGCCCACACCGTAACTGGAGACCACACGGGCACCAGTGTGAACTCGGACCCGACGGCACCTGCCTGGGCTGCTCCAGCCACCACCAGAACCTGTTCTGCAGCTGAACTGGAAGCTGATTCTGGAAGGAACTGAGGAGCATGAGGACGAGATCCTTCTACCTCAACAGGGATCAATTTTTTTAATGATTTCTTTCTTTTAGAAAACTGTTAATAAACTACTTTGTTCCAAAATGTCCAGGATTTCAGCAGCCTCTATATTCCTTCATGTCAATCAAAGCTTAGGCACGTGGGTTACTTCACTGTTCGCGACACCCTTTTCAAATAAAACCTGGGGCCGCCTGTGTACCCAAGAGCCTGGGCACTGAACATTCAGAGAAAACGTCCAGGGCGAGAGTGTTCACGTCCCAGCGGTGCGGTAGAGTGGATGGGGGGAGTTCGAGCCACAGGTGGCCACGCCTCCCCTGCCTCCGGCCAGTGCCCACTGCTCACGCACTCCTTCCTCGGCCCATCCTGAGCCACGGGGCCCTCGCGTAACCAAGGCCACTGCGGTACCTCCAGGAACAAACTGGTTACAGGTGGACTGCTCTCTACGCAAGATACAAAGATTGTTTTTAAAACTGCTCGTCTCTGGAACTTATCCCAGTCACAGGCTAGATTAAGAAAACTGACTAAAAACAGCAGGAAGAAAAACTCACTCTACCCATTGAGGCAAGAGAAATGCACACAGCCTCTGAAATAACTGCAGAGGAGTTTTCCTGGGTTAGGTACGCGGTGGGGTGACCCTACCCCATAGCGGGGCGATGGCACATGGTGGGAACCAAGGAACATCTCCGAGTAAATGTAGGAAAATGCACTCAACTCCCAAACAGAGAGAGAAACTGCTTTTTTCCTTAAAAGCTTCTCTCTTTTATTCTCAGAAAGACTCTCTTTGGTGTCTTGACTGCTGAAGGGACAAGCCTGTCATCCCCAGAAAGCAGCCCTGGACAGTCTCCAGATCCTATGGCCCTCAGGCCCACCTTGCCTACTGATGATCCCACATTACGAAACCTGATCATCAGAAAAACCTCCCAGTCCGCAGCTCACCAGTGACATTTTATTCAGGGAAATGCTAATAAAAACCTGGGGTTCTGTGTAAACGCTGTCCCCTAGGTACTGAGGCTCCACACAGATGGCACACAGGGAGACAGGCCTCACCCCTTCCTGGTGCCCCATGTCTCTCTTCACATTTTATTAGCTGAGTTTTGTGGCGGTTTGTTACTTTTAACCTGCCTGTCCAAGGCAACTGCACTAAACTAATTGTCCGGGGCAGATCCACTCATAATGACCCTCAGCTCAGAGTTGGAAGTAGCACTGGAGAATGAGGTGGTTTCAGGGCACTATGCTTCCCTGCCCTCTTTTCCAGGGATGCCAAGTAAGTTTCTGCCATAGCCGATGATGTCAGCACTACACTAACATTCGTTCAACGGCAGGCCACCAATTAATGCTTAATGAACAATGCCCTTAAGAGCAAAACCCCATCTCTACCAAAAATACAAAAAATTAGCTGGACATGGTGGTGAGCGCCTATGATCTCAGCTACTGGGGGACTGAGGCAGGAGAATTGTTTGAACCCAGGAGGCAGAGTTCGCAGTGAGCCGAGATTGCACCATTGCACTCCAGCCTGGGCAACAAGAGTGAGACTCCATCTCAAAAAAGAAAGAAAGAAAGAAAAGGAAGAGAGAAAGAAAGAAAGGAAGGAAGGAAGGAAGGAAGAAAGAAAGAAAGAAAGAAAGAAAGAAAGAAAGAAAGAAAGAAAGAAAGAAAGAAAGAAAGAAAGAAAGAAAGAAAGAAAGAATTCTCACGACACTGTCAACATCTTCAGTTCTTCCCAAGGATAGCGTAAAATTATCACACACAACGTAAACCCAATTAGATCAACGTTCTCTCCTCACCAATCCAAAACTAAATCCTTATTTCAAACTGGCCCCCAATTTTTCACAATTTAAGAAGACTGAGAGGAATAACCATGAACAAGCAAGGTTTACACAGACATCAGACTTCCCAACTCTCGCTCAGGAGCTCACCCCAAACTCCTTCTGCGGAATCAGCCCGGATAACAGTTCCTGGTGGCCGCACAAGAACAGAGGGTCCCACGAACCCACGACAGACCCCACCATTCAGCCCCAGGCAGAGGAGAGAGGTGGAGGGTCACGAAAGACAGAAAAGCAGGGAACTGTGATTCTTCTGAGTTAATGCAGGTGATTGGGCCAAAAAACAAGGCACATCCACCTGTGAATGGTGTGAGCTCCCAGCTGGCTGTGCAGAGGCTGTAGATATGAAGGAACTCACTTCCCTGCACACTGAAGTGCATCAGCATCTCCACATCGACCGCACCTGGGCTCTGCTCGCCCCTCACAAACTAGGATGACAGTGGCTGCTTCTGGACAGAATGTCAAGGACGGATGGACAGACATCCTGGACAGACACTGTACAGAGACCAGGGGCTGGGCAGGGGGAAGCGGCACAACCTTGGGGCCAGCAGGGGCGAGGCCAGGAAGCCTCGGTGAAGGCCTGTATCTCCTCATCCAACAGAAGCAGGAGGGGCCACCCAGTGAGGGCTGCAGCTGCGGTGAAGTGGCCAGTGGGACATAGCAGGAGGCCGTGGCCAGCCTTACCCCCAGCCCGGGAGGAGGGGCCCAGCTGTGGGCACTGCCCCGGGAGCCAGCATCTTGAGCCCCCAGGGAAGATGGGAAATTGCCCCTGGGCACTGGGTGCTCAGGCTGGAGGTGGTGAGACCTCGAGGCCCTGCAGTCGGGGAGGCGAGGGCAGAGGTGGCCAGACTGCAGCTCAGTGAAGGGTTTTGTCAGGAAAGGCCCCCAGAGGCTGCCTCACCAGCCCGGGGGAGGTTACTTCCAGCCCAGAGGCTCAACAGGGCCCTTGGTGGTGATGCTTAAACTTGTCCTCTGACAGAGGACCATCGAGACAGAGTCACTCAAACCTCTGCCAAGTTCTGCACCCAAATGAAGCTCATCATAAAACACCTCATTTCACCCTACA
Organism: Macaca nemestrina; assembly: GCF_043159975.1. NCBI lineage: Eukaryota > Metazoa > Chordata > Mammalia > Primates > Cercopithecidae > Macaca > Macaca nemestrina. The sequence continues at coordinate 91,007 of NW_027257573.1, read as the reverse complement.
CAGAGTCCACAGACTGCTCCACAGTCTCCCAGGTAAGAGTTGGTGCATCTCTGCTGAGCTACTTCTGACTTCATCCTTTCTCAACTGCTTCATGTTTCACCCTACACAGAGTCCACAGACTGCCCCAAATTTCACCCTACAGAGTCCACAGACTGCCCCGCATTTCACCCTACACAGTCCACAGACTGCCCCACATTTCACCCTACACAGTCCACAGACTGCCCCACATTTCACCCTACACAGAGTACAGAGACTGCTTCACAGAATACTACCAAAGGGGACCATCAAATGATCCCCAAGAAGTAATGAGCGCCTTAAAAGTAAGAAAGCCAACCTCCTCCCCCTCTCCTAACTCCCTCTCCTCATTTCCGCAGAACCAAAGAAATATGAAGGGCCAGTGATGCCCCACTGAAGAACGCTCTCCTGGTGGTTACACTCTGTACATAGGGAGCACAACACTGCTCCGTGCTGCCTGAGGCTACTAGTCTATACTACACTAGTACGATCTGTTTGTTCTATTCTATACTATTCCATTCTCTATGATAGAATACTACAGCTTCATTCCATACTATAAAATACTGTACTATCTGTTCTATCCTATTCTATTTTCTTCTATACGGAAAGGAGTTAGCCAGCTTGCTTTAGGCAGACAGTAAGGGAAGGGTCCCAGAGAGCCTCCAGCCCATGTTTTGTGCAGATAGGGGGACTTGCACGGGGGGCTCGCCTAAACATGCTCACAGCAGACTAAGGATCCCCACGCACACGAGGGAATGGGGTGGAACCACCAGATATTTGCTCCTTAGACAGGGAGCCCAGCCCCATCAGCTTCTATATAAAAGCCCTTGTAGTCAACTGGGAAGGGGGCGACCAGCAATCTGCTCTCAGGACCCCTCTTTTCGCTGAGAGCTTAACTTTTAGCTTAACGAGTTCCACTGCACTCACTCTTCGATGTCCCCGTGCCTGTTTCTTCCTGGTCATGAGACAAGAACCTGGACCCAGCTGAGCTAAAGAGCAAAACTCCTGCATCAGTGCTACAGAACACTATCCTCTCTGTTCTGTGCCATGCGACTCTACTATTCCACACCACACTACGTAATATTAATACTATGCTGTGTGTTCTAATCTAGATTGTATTATGCTATGCAATACTACGTCATTAGTTCAACTGTATACTCTACAATACTATCCCACTTGTTCTATTCTAGACCATGTAATACTATTTGTCCTATTGTATACTATACTACATAATGTTACACCGTTTCTTCTATTCTATGCTACCCTATATAACAGTATGCTATTTGTTCTTTTCTGCGCTACTCTATGTAATTCTATTCTGTTTGTTCCATTCTATACAATACCTTGCATCATTTTACCATGTTCCACGATACAAGAGTAGAGTCAGTTATACTTTCATAATCTCTTTTCCAAGCTCTTACCCAGTAAGAAATGTGATGTTTTACTATGCCTCACATAAATGCACATTTCATGATAATCAATGCCATTTCCTATGGTTGTAGAATTCTGTCCCTATGATTCTATTGATACGGCTTCTTTGGGCTTTTCTGTAAGTCCTTTGCAGTGTCTGGTTTCCTAGTGAAAAGATGACTAAGGTCCCGATAAGATCCTACAAAACCAGCATTCACACAGGCTCACCTGTGTGCACACTGCTGGACTCCGTGTTAAAGGAGGGACAGGAAGACAGACGGCTGTCGGTGGATGGAAGGCAACAAGCACAGAGTAGATTCCAGAACTGAGACAGGTACCAAGGCTCTGGCACAGCTCAGGGTCGATCCCAATTCTAGCCTCTCACAGAAAGGCAGAGGAGACTTAGCACAAAGAGCATGGAACTTTGCTTTAATAAAGCAAATGCTTACCATCCACTGTGAGGAGCTCAAGGAGAAATGGCAGTAGGCTCTACTAATAACTACTGCTTTAAAAAATGGAAGGGAGAGGGTACATTTTCACATGGGCCATGTGGAAAGTTGGCTGGACCTGACACTGGACCTGATGCTGGACCTGCCGCTGGACCTGATGCTGGACCTGACGCTGGACCTGCCCCTGGACCTGCCACTCGGTCTGCTACTGGACTGCTAACAAATGCTGCAGATTTTTATGGCGAGAAAAGTACAATGCGTCTGAGAGCAGCTGTCCCAGCTCTGGATGAAGCCGGCAGAACAAGGAAGCAGCAGAGACGCTGGTATCATTCAGTGGGCAGAGTCAATGACCCTCCTCTAAGTCCAGCAAAGCTCAATCTGCATGTCTGCAACTAGAAATAGCAATCGTAAGCCAGACCTCCTGGCAAATACCATTGACCCGCTGTAATTCTGTGTGGTGTATTATGTCCCATGTACGGGAAATCATTCACAGAGCCTTTAACCAGGAAGTACTAACATGACTTTTAATGCAATATAAGAGCTTTGCACCCATTTCACATATATTTAACCCCAGTGGTATATTTAAATATATATTTTATAGAACATCAGGCATGTTTATCTAATGGCTCGAACTTTCACAATGTCTCTCTCCCTGAGAGGACAGTGGAGGATCCCATGCACTGTCTCCAGGAACATGCCCTTCCCAGAGAGGATTCACAAATCAAATGTGCACATGCATGCATGCACAGACACGTGTCACACACACATATACACATGGACATGCACACCTACATGCAATACATACATTCACACATGCACACACATTCACATAATCACATAATACCACCACATAACACATGCATACACATACACACAACACTCAAACACACACGCACAAACATACAACACTCAAACACACACGCACAAGCATACACACAACACTCAAACACACATGCATATACATACACATTCTGACACATACATATGTAAATGCGTAGACATAACATGCACAAATATACATGTATAACTATATACACACGAGCATCCATGCATGCCTACTTGCACATATGTGCAGTCGTGCCTAAACATGTAACACATGCACACACATACATGCAACACAAATACACATGCACACATATGAACATGCATGCACATGTACATTACACACAAAGGCACACATACATGCACAACACATATACATGCAATATACACTTTCATACACATAAATGCAAACACACATACATATACACCCCTCAAAGACCCCATTATTCAATTCATTTTTTTTTTTTTTGAGACGGAGTCTCGCTCTGTCACCCAGGCTGGAGTGCAGTGGCCGGATCTCAGCTCACTGCAAGCTCCGCCTCCCGGGTTCACGCCATTCTCCTGCCTCAGCCTCCCGAGTAGCTGGGACTACAGGCGCCTGCCACCTCGCCCAGCTATGTTTTTGTATTTTTAGTAGAGACGGGGTTTCACTGTGTTAGCCAGGATGGTCTCGATCTCCTGACCTCGTGATCCGCCCGTCTCGGCCTCCCAAAGTGCTGGGATTACAGGCTTGAGCCACCTTGCCCGGCCCCCATTATTCAATTCTAAACAAAGTGGTTTATCCCCCAAATGTACCTTCTCGTAATTAATAAGCTCTACTGCACATTTCTTGTTTCTAATAATGAGGTCTCACACACAGCACACACACATTTATACTCCAATACGTGTGAACATATAAATAGAAATAGGCACACGTGCACGAAGACCCTCTTCTGTAAAGGTATTCTCAAACTTGAACTGAACGAATTCTGCTAATTATAGTCAGAGTCAACAAAGATATATATTTGACCTCGGAATGAATATACTCGTTCTTTTCGTTACCCCTGGCAACAGCAAGAAGGTAAAACAGAGTTGTGCGATACCCTGTCACTTATTCAATCCCACTTCCTGGGATCTGACCCACTTGGAATAGCGTTTCTGTCTGAGTGATTTCCTTCTGACTAAAATCATGAGACAATTCCTTCTCTTCCTGCTTTCTCTTTCCCAGGCCTTTTCACTGCCCTTTCATCATCTCGGAAACTAAATCATACTTGTCAAAATGGAACGCAAAGAAACAGCCTTAGGAGAGAATCCCACAATGGAATGGACCCAAGAGAGGAAAAAGTATTCTTTTTGAAAATGTACAAAAGGAAAAGTCAAGAGGCCTGGGTTCCCTCTCATGACAGAAACAGACATCAGCATAGCAGGTCACTCAGCACAGTTCAGCTCTGTGTATGTAACAGAGATTCTAGTCCTTGTCCCTGTTTCAAGCTCTGTGTATGAAACAGAGTCTAGCCCTTGTCCCTGTTTCATGATGTTGCAATGAAGGTAACAAAACGGACAAAGGGCACAGGCTGCAGAAAAGGATTTTAAAAGGATGACTTTTAAAATGTGAGCCTGCTTTTCAAGGGCACAATGAGGACATTTTCAAGTATATTAAAGCTGATTTATAAGAGATGGGTATAAAGACTCTACAAGGTCATTAGACTTTAGACTTACAAAGAAAACAAATCACATTCTCCTAGCATCACCAGTCAGGTGTTCCACAAATACTAAGAATAGCCACCGCAACGGGGTCCACTATGAGGGGTCAAAACATAACCCATGAAGCATGGCCAAGAGCTCCTATAACCTGATTTCTAGGAATCTAATTTTAAACATCCTCACAGCTAGCACATCACAAAAATACAGAGCTCCAAATGCTGTAACACAAGTGCTAACAACACCTAGCCAAAAATATACGAGGCATTTCAGGCAAGAATCCAGAATCAGAAGAACACAAGTTTTCTAAGTTCTTCAAAAGCTGGTGCTGATTGAGGCTCTTCTGCAGACTTCAACAAAAGACACGCTAGAATTAGCCATTGACGGTAACCCTGAGTCAACACGCACAGTGTTCGGAAAAGCACAAGGCCTGCTCCGGGCTTGAGACCCCTGGGAACTTTCTCTGGACCACACCGAGTGGACGACTTTGAGGACTCAAAATAACCAACAACCAGTCCACGAACAGAGAAAGAAGACTGCAGCCTCCCTGGGGACCTGGCTCCATGCCTGTCCCCTTTCTTCCGGATACCTTTGCCCTTCCTGGCTCCCTCCTCCACCTGGAGATGCTCTGGGTTCAGGCCCCTCTCCAGTTGTGTCTCGGTCCACAGCTGGCTACCTGTGTGAAGCACCAGGCCTTGAAGGACCATCTCCACCTGCTTCCTGCACTTCCCACCCACTTCCGCGAGACCCCCAGGCTCTGGCTGCTCTCAGGGATCAGGGCCGCCAGGCTCCCCTCACAGGCTCCAACTGGAGTCCTGCCCCCTGGTTTTCAGCAACACTTGGGACTTTCTCCTGGAAACTCTCGGCTCTGGGCTTTAGAGAACTGTGCCATCCAGCTCTTCTCTGGACTCTAAGCAGGGCCTTTTCTGGGTCTTCTAACCCTTCCTCCATTTCCAAATGTGGGCTTTCCTTTGGCGTCCTCTCTCCAGACATGCACGCCTCACACTCTGGCTACTTCACCTGCACGTCTACCTAAGAGGCTCCCAAATGCACCCTGCTCCAGATTTTCCCCAAGCCTCCTCCTGTATTTCCAGACTCGCAGCTTGCAGTGGTGTCTGTAAGTATCTCCGAGTCAGATCCACACTTGCTTCTCCTGATTTCCAGCAAAGCGCAACGCCAACCTCAGGGTGCAGACTCGCAGCTTCTTCCGCCTTCCTGCACTCCCTCTTCCCCTCCTGACCCAGGCACCGAATCGCTCAGCTCACTGGCTGCCTTCTGTCCTCCTCTCGCCATGGCGAGTGCCCTGCATGAGCCTGCTCTGTCCCTCAGGCTCCACGGCGTGCCGCACATCAGAGGCGATTCTCTCCGGAACCCTCAGTGGCTCCCTCGTATCCGACAGGTAAGGACTTCCACATTCTGGCCCCAATCTAACTTTCTGGCCTCAGATATGCACATCCATATTTTATCTATGCAAAGAGAGTACAGGCCTCACACCTGCTCTCATTCCTGGGCTCCTAGCTCCTCCTGAAGGTGCTGTATGAGCTACCTATGCACTTTCCAAACACTAATTGAATATGCGCTTGGAGAACATTTACTTGATAATTTTGTGGCATTGCCGGATAACGTGGACAAAGTGAGAACTACGCAGGTGTGTGGATGCTGCCTTGCCCAGACCTCACTTACCCAGACACTCCCAGATGCTCAAGGTGACCAGCCCTATTGGCGCACAGGCAGGCGCAGGCTGAACCCCCACAGCTGGGCCCGGCGAGCTGAACTATAATCATGAAGCAGCTGTTTGCTCCTAAATCTGTGTATGCCGGTGCACTTGTTACACATTACTGAAACCAATAAAGTATGACTCCAAAGAGAGAATAATTGTATGAAAACTAAGTTGGATGCCTTTCAAAGACTTAATATGGGGGAAATTTTTTTTTTCATTTTAATCTTTTCTACATTGCTATCACATTAGGTATGGGCAAAAAATATACACAATGTTTGAGGAAATAATTTTTAAAGGTTTCGAATGTAACATATCTTGTTTCTCTTGTGTTGCCTATTCTCTTCTAGAAGAATCAAAACTGTGGCAGGCCTGCGATGGCTGTGGTTGAGGAAAGAGGCCACACCCACAGCCAGCAGAACCACGCTCAGCAGCAGCCTAGCCCCGCGTGAAAGAGGCGTGAACACTCTCGGGAGAGGTGGATGTGCACTAACCGTTCCCAGCTCTGACCTCTTTGATTAACTGAATATGGTGATTGGTTTTATCTGAACATCAGACAAAAGGGTGTCTACGCCCAGGAAAGACTCTAAACACTCTGGACCCTGCTGGGGCAGATGGTGACCGTGACCCAGTGATACCACTCTCCAGTGGGCAGCCAGCCCAGCCTCCTAATCGTAAAGGACATTCATAGCAACACTACGAAAAAGAAACACGACTGTTCTGAGCCGGAAAAGTGAAATTTAAAACATTAAATATACAGGTTCTAACTAAGAGGCAGATGGACCGGGCGCGGTGGCTCACGCCTGTAATCCCAACCCCTTGGAAGGCCGTGGTGGGTGGATCACTTGAGGTCAGGAGTTCGAGACCAGCCTGGTCAACATGGTGAAACCCCATCTCTACTAAAAATGCAAAAATTACCCGGATGTGGTGGCGGGCACCTGTAATCCCAGCTACTTAGGAGGCTGAGGCAGGAGAATCGCTTGAACCCGGGAGGTGGAGGTTGCAGTGAGCCGAGATCGCGCCACCGCACTCCAGCCTGGGCAACACTTTCTCAAAAAAAGTAAAATAAAATAAAATAAAATAAAATAAAATAAAATAAAATAAAAGGCAGACAAACAAAAGGAGATTGCCTCTGATCTTAAAAACAGAAGTATTTGATTCACAGCCTGGATAATTGAAGATCTGCATAGAAATCACCTAGGGCCCCGCCCTCCCTCACAACAGACTGCGATAGAGGGAAGGAGGGCAGGAGGTGGGCCCCTTATCCACGAGAGGCTCCTCCCACCCCATCCCCTTCCTCAGGAGGGCGGCCTGCCCAGTGCAGGCTCCCTTCTCCCCAGGTAAGACCCTGGTGTCTCTACAGGAACACCCACCTCCCTTCCCTGCAATCCACTCCAGCTGCTCACGGCCAGCCAAGGGGGGCGCTCTTCAGAGAGGAGCAAACGGCTTCGGGGAGAGCCTGAACTCCCACATCCCAGGTGTGGCTTGCCAGGGAGCACAGAGGAAGGATGCAGGTCCCGAGAAGGAGGAGGCGCAGGAGGACGATGAGAGAGACAAGAGAGACAAGGGAGGCAGACCGCCTAGCGACGCGCTGAGCGCAGGACCTGGCGGGGGCCTCCTGGGGAGGGGCAGAGGCAAACAGGCTGCTGCTTCTAGGCTGCTCCGGAGGATACAAGCTCGGAAGGGGCTGCAAGGCAGGACTCGCTGAGGAGCAGTCATGTGGATGCCCCGCCTCTCACACGGCACACACTGACAACATGCAACTAACAAACAACACAACACGCATGTACAATGCGCTTATACAACACTGACAACACACAATGCACACAAACACACACAACCTATACAACACATACCCAATACATGCAACTCACAACACAATATGCATTTTTAACACTCAGGCAACGCATAACCAATACATGCAACTCGCAACACAACATGTACGTACAACACACTCATACACACATACAGCACACGTAACTCACATACAACACAACACGCACGTACAATGCACTCATACAGCACACACAACACACAACTCACATACAACATGCACATGCAACACACTCATACGACACACAACACTCATATAACACACAACACACACAACTCACAACACAACATGCACACACAACACTCACACAACATACACACAATACATACAACTCACAACATACACATACAACACACTCATACAGCTCACGTACAAAACATGCAACTCACGTTCAACACAACATGCACGTACAACATACACGACACACGCAAATCAACGCAACATTCACATACTCACAACATACACATACAATACACTCAAACAACACATACAAGAAATGTAACTCACGCACAACACAACATGCACATACAACACACTACACAACATTCAACACATACAACATACACAATACATGCAACTCAACACAAATACATGTACAATGCACTCACAACACACAACACTTACACAACACACAACACATGCAACTCACAAACACACGTACAACACACTCATACAACACACAGCACTCACAAAACATACACACAATACGTGCAACTCATATACAACATACACATACACACGTACAATGCACAACACTCATATAACACACAACACACATACAACATACAAAACATACAACTCACAAATACACGTAGAACACACTCATACAACACACAACACTCAAACATACAATAAATGCAACTCAACACAATATGCACATGCAACACACATACAACCCATGCAACTCACATACAACACAACACACTCATGCAACACATTCATACAACACACACTGTACAGATTCTAAGTATGAAATAGAAAACAGCACACGCACGGTTTCTAAAGTATGATGAAAGTGTTTTCAAGAAGGTCGTCCAACATCCAAACTGGTACCATGTCCTCATTTTCAGCTGCTGCTCAGATTCAAGCATTTTTATCATCCGCTCTATGAATTATAATAATACAGCATAAACCCAGTTTTCATTTTACACCCACTTTGGTGTGGGTTGCTCCAAAACAGGGGCCAGGAGCCTCAGAGTCGTCCTTCAGAACAAAACACAACCCACACTCAGAGGCCAGGAAGGGAACTCGGGGGGTGACACACACTCTCTCATCTGCAGAGCTCTGCTTCAATTACTTCACAGGCAACCAGGGCTGGAACGGGGTTGCTGAGGGTACAGACACGGCAAACTGAGAAGAAACTGGCAGGTGGAGGAAGATCGGCCAAAACCCAAGGAAAAATGCTGAACATTTTCCACAAATAGTTCACACGACAGATGATACTCGGGCTACTGAAAGTTTATTGAGAGGGGTCTTGCTCCAAAGAAAAAGTTCTCTCCCAAGGTTATCGAAGATTCACAGCAGACACCTGCCCCCAACACACCATCTGCCGAGGGCCTAGGAGTCAAAAAGAAAGTAAGACAGAAGTAAGGGTACAGGGGAAGGAGAGCAGGAGGGGACCGAGTACTCGGAACCAAGTGAAGTGATGGGCGGACACTGAATGCCTGACTCCAGGGTTATCACCTCGGAAAACAAGTCTGTTGAAGTCCGTAGTAACAGTGTTAGTGCTTTCACTGAACCTGCACTCAACACTGGAGAACCTCCCTGTGTTATGAAGACGATCTGAAAAATAACATTAATTCACAAGGTAGAGTGACGATTCAGCCACAGAAAATAAAACTGATATAATCCACTGCAAGTCACACTATGTCTTTCTTTAAGACTGGTTTATGACGCAGAAAAGAGGCAGCTTGAGATCTAAAATACTGAAACTGGCAGACACCTTGTTTCCCTGAATTCTCACAACCGTGGCACCAGCTAGGGTAAGACAGAGTGGCTTTCAGAGCTTCCAGAACAACAGAACAGATCGATCATAAATATGCAAAGGTGATCTGAAGACAGAATTAATATTCCACGTTTTGGCTTAAACTAGTCATGTGATTTCCAATAAGTGGGAAACATCCACACCAATTTTTATAAGAAAGTTCAATGTGAACACATAGTACAGAACACGATCTTTGTTTTGGAATTTATTTATTTAATATGACAATTTCAATTGTCTTTAGGGATTCCTGATATTGAATGCTCATCTTTACTAATGATGAGCTACCCATTTTCTGACTGAGGAAATGGAAAGTTGTCACTGCCTAACACCAATACTCAACACAGCCTGTATGAAAGGGAAAGCTACACCTGTGTGCACACACATGCATACACATACCTACACATGTACACGCACACACATACACGTGTACGCACGTGCACACACATGTACACATGTGTGCATACATCCATATGCATGCACACATACGCACATACCTGCATACACACGCATATGCGCACACACATACATATACACGCGTACACATGTACATACATACATGCATATACACGTGCACATGGACACGCATACACGCATACAGACGTGCACACACATGCATATGTACATGCATACGTAAGTATCATCTCAGGTATGTGGATTCAAAATTCTGATGCAAACAAGAATAATCACAAAACAAGGTAGGGTGTCAACAAGTGAGAATTGAGATGGAAGTCCTGGAATGTTCCAGAGACGATAGGAGGGAGGTCTGCACATCACGTAAACATCTTACCCATTTTAAACGTGACCATTCCTGCCAACATCGGCCTGGATTAAGAAGATTTCATTTACATAAGGAACAGAAAATATGATACTTGTTCTAATGAGGTTCTCTAATCATTAGATTATTTTCATAATTATAAGTAATCACTAAATAACTTCCTTTCAAGGGTCTAAAAATAAAAATAAGATTACAAAGTCACAGTCCTGACAGTTTTATCATGCAAATCACAGCTGTGAAAATAAAGCATGGCTTTGAGACTATGCCCTCCTCAAATACCCTTCATGGAATTTTGTACCAGTAATGGCTGGTAATTAATTG